>NC_056744.1:4031475-4033975 GCF_019279795.1 Protopterus annectens | reverse complement strand
GGAAATAACAGCAACCCTACAGCAGTAGTTGGGTCTGAGGAGACTGAGACAGTTGTGACTGGAAGGGTTTCCACTGTGGACAGCACGCCCCACTCTGTGACGTCTGTGTACTTTACCGCTGCGCAGGCTCCGGTTGTGGATACACTGACCAATACTAATCGAGGAGCGCCAACGGTCAGAAGAAAGATACATCTGGAGAGGTTACATACTACGGACAAGCGGGATTTTCCGGAAGTTCCCCTGCCCATACGGACAGGGAGGAAACGATCTCGATTATGGAACAGAGAGGGAACCGAAGAGGAGAGACAATCAGGCGGAGACATCTGTTTTCACACGGAAGAGATGGACAAATCAACATTAGTTTGGAATATTTCCAAACACTGTCTGACGAGAAATGAAATAAGGGTCCTTGAGAGAGGCCTCACCTTCATTCCAAGCACGAAATTGGACATCAGTGATATTATGATATCCCTGAGACTTTTTGTTAGAAATGTGGGCCTAAAGCTGATGTTTGACCCGCAGAGTTCTACAAATGAACATTGTTTTAAGAGAAAGAGTCTGTATAACCCTCCTTTAACCTCTTGCCTTGATACCTTCATCAAAGGCGTTGAGAATCAACTATATCAAGGATTGGGTTATGATTCCATCATAAGTGAAGAGAATTTATCTAATACTGAGAAAGAAGCATTGACAAATCTTAGAATGAATGATACAATTGTAATTAGACCAGCGGACAAAGGAGGCCGCCTTGTGGTCATGGACAAGTCCTTCTATGTGGACAGCATGCAGGATATGTTGAACTCTTTATCCTATGAGAAGATCGATTTGGAATCTGTGAACAGATGTCGCTTTACCATTTCGAACACCCTAGATGAATGTGTAAAGATGGGTGTACTGACAAAGGAGTTGTACGATTACTTTCGTGTAGAGCAACCGCTACTACCTAGTATCAATGGTCTACCCAAGGTTCACAAGGATCAGAATAGACCACCAATGAGACCCATTGTGGCTGGGGCGGGATGGCTAACTGAGCCAATCTCCGTGTACTTGGATTATAGACTTAAAGTGATACTATCTGAGTATCAACATGTCCTTAAGGATACCGGTCAGTTCCTGAAAGACTTGTACAACTGCCTTGAAAACATCGACAATAAGTCCAACATAGTGATGACGACCATGGATGTCGTCTCACTGTTCACCTGTATACCTAACATGGATGGCGTACAGATGGTTAGGAGCTTGTTATCACAGAGTCTGAATGAGACTGAAACTGATTTTCTATGTCTGCTACTGGAACTGGTGCTTGAGAACAATCTATTTACATTCAATGAATGCATTTATAAACAGGTCACAGGGGCTGCCATGGGTACCAGCTGCTTAATTCATACGCAAATCTGGTCATGGCAGCCTGGGAGAAAGATATTCTTTTGTCCAATGATAACATCATATTTTATAGGCGATTCGTTGATGACTTGTTTATTCTTTGGCGAGGTGACACATCCTAATTGATTATGCTTCATGAGACCATGAATGGTTCGTCAAGCTTCTTGAAATTCACGATGGAACACTCAGACACCTCTATAGACTATCTGGATACTACCATTATTAAATCTGAAGACGCGTTCTCCACTAAGATACACAGGAAGACGTGTTATGTCCCATCTTATCTTTCTACGGACAGCATGCACGATCCTAGAGTTTTTCCGAACATAGTAAAAGGCCAGGCACTTAGGCTTTCACGCCTTTGTTCGAATGACATGGTATTTGAAAAGGAATTGGAGAACCTGAGAGAGAGCTTTGTTTGTAGAGGATATGATCCGGACACTGTGGACAAACAATGCCATCTGGCCTTTAACCTCAGACGGAGTCGAGGTAAACCGTTCTTTGGGAATGGACAACAAGTGATGAGGGACAGATCCAACCAAGCGAAATTGGTTCCAGTTATTCTACCTCTGGGAACAAATACAGGGTATGTACAAAAGTTGTCAATGACAATTGGAATTGTTTGATGGCGGACCCTGAAACCAGGAACATTGTGGGTAACTGTCCTCACTATGTTTTCAAAAATTGTAACAACCTGAAGCAAATATTGTGCTTTCCCAACTTATCCAATTCTGCACACAATAAGGCCCAAGCCTGGCAGTTGGGCACAAAAAGGTGTGGATCTTGTGCTCAGTGCGCCTACATTGACACTTCAAGATTCTTCAGATGCCCCAATGATGGGAAACTGTGGGAGATACGTCACTCAGCTGACTGTAATACCAGGAATGTCATCTATGTGGCGTACTGTACAACCTGCTATTCCTTCTATGTTGGGAAGACCAACAGGTCGTTAAGGGAAAGAATACGGGACCATCAGTATGCCTATGCCAGGAATGAAAAGTATAGTGCCATCTCCAAACATATGCTTGAATCGGGGGTACAGCACACCTTTCTTTTTCAAGCATTACAAGTCATCTATCCAAAGATGAGAGGAGGTGACACTGTTAATTTAACCGAA
>NC_056744.1:4006475-4023975 GCF_019279795.1 Protopterus annectens | reverse complement strand
CACCCCGACCCGACCCTACCCTAAAGGTCAAAGGGGAGGAAAAATGTGGTTCCGAAAAGCCCAAGGAGCCTTTCAGGACACACGTTGTGAAACCCCTCCAGGGGCAATGGAGGGAGCAATAATGGAAGACGCCGCCCTCGCGGCGGAGGTGGTCCGCAACACCAGGGCAACAGAGATCACTTCTTTGGGAAGCCCTACCAGCGTTCCTGAGAGGAGGCCCGACTGTCCTGCTCTGGAGGCAGTCGGGGGTCACTTATCTTTGTACCCAGATGCTTGTCTCAAATTAACAAAAGACGGCTGGGTACAAAGTATCCTTTCCAGAGGATACTTCATTCCATTCGCCACACCCCCTCCAATCATAAAAAAAATCCCAGACGTTCCACCCAGTTACAGGGAACAGGCAACAATAGAGGTCCAAACGTTGTTAGGAAAAAGAGTCATCCAACCACTCCCAGCAGACCAGACAGGATCTGGAACTTACTCCAGATTCTTTTTGGTTCCAAAGAAGACGGAGTACTGGAGACCCATATTGGATCTCAGCAGACTGAATCAATACATAAAGAAAGAGAAGTTTTGGATGGTCATGCTTCAGTCTATGCTTCTCTTCTTAGGGAAAGACAATTGGATGTGCTCGATAGATCTCAAGGATGTGTATTACCACATAAAAATGGCCACACCATCCAGGGATCACCTGCACTTCTGGCTGGGAGCCAATCATTATTAGTTTTGAACCCTGCCCTTTGGTCTCACTACAGCCCCCAGAGTGTTCACCAAATGCATGGCAGTGGTCATGGCTCACCTGAGGTGTCTAGGATTCCAGGTGTTTCTGTACCTAGACGATTGGCTCCTTACTGCCACCACCAGGCATCAACTCATTCAGGCCAGGGAGTCCACTCTGTCACTCTGCAATCAACTGGGCGTTACAATCAACTCAGAAAAATCTGCCTTGTCGCCATCACAACATATCACTTTTATCGGGGCAGAGTTGGACACCACCACACTAAGGCTTCCAATAAAAAGAGTCCTCCTTCTTTCAGCATGTCAGCATTCTGATATCAAAAGAACAAAGCACCAGCATCAGAAATTCTGAAATTACTGGGCATGATGGCAGCAGCAGTTGTAGACATACCATTAGCTCGTATGCACATGCGGATACTACATTGGCTGTTGTTCACTCATTGGTCTTACCAAGAGCTTCCCATGTCTGACACCATCTTCTTCTTTCAGCTGCTCCCATTAGGGGTCGCCACAGCAGATCAACTGTTTCCATTTCTTCCTGTCCTCTGCATCTTGCTCTGTCACACCAACCACCTGCATGTCCTCTTACCACATCCATAAACCTTATCTTAGACCTCCCTCTTTTCCTTTTACCTGACAGCTTCATTCTTAGCATCTTTTTCCCAATATACTCTGCATCCCTCCTCAGCACATGTCCAAACCAGCGTAATCTTGCCTCTCTGGCTTTGTCTCCAAACCTTCCAACCTGGGCTGAGCCTCTAATATACTTATTCCTAATCCTGTCCATCCTCGTCACACCCAATGCAAATCTTAACATCTTCAACTATGCCATATCAAGCTCTGACTCCTGCTTTTTTGTCAGTGCCACTGCTTCCAACCCATATAACATAGCTGGTCTCACTACCCTCTTGTAGACCTTTCCTTTCACTCTTACTCGTACTCGTCTGTCACAAATCACTCCTGACACTCTTCTCCACCCACTCCATCCTGCCTGTACCCTCTTCTTCACCTCTCTTCCACACTCAGCATTACTCTGAACTGTTGATCCCAAGTGCTTAAACTCATCCACCTTCACCACCTCTACTCCCTGCATCCTCACCATTCCTCTATCCTCCCTCTCATTCACACACACATATTCTGCCTTAGTCCTGCTGACCTTCATTCCTCTTTTCTCTAGAGCATATCTCCACCTCTCCAGGGTCCTCTCCACCTGTTCCCTACTCTCACTACAGATCACAATGTTATCTGCAAATATCATAGTCCATGGGGATTCCTGTCTGATCTCATCTGTCAACCTGTCCATCACCATTGCAAATTTGAAAGGGCTCAGAGCTGATCCTTGATGTAACCCCACCTCCACCTTAAACGCTCACTCCAACCGCAGACCTCACCGCTGTCACACTACCCTCGTACACGGCTGACACTATAATGATCACAAATTCATGCAAAAAGGACCTTCAGTGGTGGTTGACTTCACTTCATGTCTTGATAGGATACCCATTTGTGCTACCCCCTCCAGTGGCCACTGTGACCACGGACGCTTCCCTGATAGGGTGGGGGGCATTTTCAGGGAAAGACAGCCCAAGGCACATGGACCGATCAAGAGACAAATCTGCATATCAGTGTCCTGGAGATGAGAGCGGTACTTCTGGTGTTGCAGTACTTTCAGGACTTTCTTCCTCTGGGTACAACTGCGATTCAGACAGACATGTCAGTGGTTTGGTATTTGAAAAAACAAGGAGGAACCAGGTCTTACCCCCTTTGTCGAGAGACCCTCTGAGTTTTGCAGTGGGCTGTTTCCACCCAGCTCTTTCTGTTGGCAACGCGAATCCCGGGGAAATCCATCGTGATAGCAGACAAGCTCAGCAGGGCCATCTTGTTGCCCCACGAGTGGTCCCTCAAAGAAATAGCGGACAAGATATTCAACAGGTGGGGCCAGCCATGCTGCAACCTTTTTCCCAGTCACATGAACACAAAATGCAGAGGCTACTTTCCCTTTATTTCCCCCTCTGAGAGAAGCCCCAAGGGACGCACTCATACACTATTGGCCTCCGGGTCTCCTCTATACATTTCCACCAATCCTACTGATACCCAAGGTTCTACAGAAAGCAGAACCCTGGGAAGGGCCATCATTCTAATAGCCCCTTATTGGCCTAGTCAGATTTGGTTTCCCTTCTTTCAACTTCATCTTTTGGAGGTTCCTTGGATTCTGGACCCTGTTCCAGACCTTCTGACGCACTCGTCAGGGGATCTTCATCCCTCTCTGCAGTCCTTGAAGCTGACAGCTTGGCTGCTCCAATTCCCATCATAGCCAGGTTCCATAACCTCTCTAATGAGACAAAACAGATCCTTTTATCTTCTCAGAAATCTTCTACTAGGAAACTTTATCGTAGCAAATGGAAAAAAAATTTTCTATATGGGCCTCTAAAAATTTTGATCCTTACCAAGCCCCTGTGGCCTCCATTTTAGATTTCTTAGCTATGTTTTTAACAAAGGACCCACAGCAGCAACAGTTCATGTTCAATTGCTATTTCTAATTTTCATCTTGGATTTGAAGGGTTGAATGTCATGTCTCACAAGTTATCCAAAGCCTTTCTCAAAGGGACTTTTCATATTAGACCACCTGTGAAATCTCCCTGTTATCCATGGAATCTAAATTTTATACTTTCCCAGATCATTCTTCCTCCATTTGAGCCAGCTTCCTCTTGTAACCTCATATTTTTATCATGGAAAACCATCTTTCTGGTAGCTATACCCCTGCCTGCAGAGTGTCAGAGCTTCAGGCTTTAACCATCAAGCCTCCATATTTGATATTCCATGTCGACAGAGTCTCACTTAGAACAAACCCCTCCTTTTTGCCCAAAGTTTGCACTGAAACCAATCTCAACCAGATTATTGATTTGCCAGTCTTCTTCCCCAACCATTCAAACAATTTAGAGTATATGCTGCACAAGCTTGATGTTCACAGACCGCTCAGATTTTATTTGGATAGAACAAAAGATTTCAGAAAATCAGACCAACTTTTTGTTTCATTCTCGGACTCCAGGAAGGGTAGACCAGTGGCTAAAACAACTCTGTCTAAATGGTTATCTGATTGTATCACCTTTGCCTATTCAGCTACCAGTATGCCTTTGCAACACAAGATTAAAGCTCACTCGACCAGAGCAGTTTCTACATCTGCTTTTTCTGCCAGGCTTTCCATTGATAATATTTGTGCAGCAGCCACTTGGTCAAAACCTCGTACCTTTATCACTCCAGGGACAGGGCCTCCTTTGGATCCACGGTCTTGAGAAATATACTCCCATGAGCCACCCGAGATAGATGGTGCTTGGGACGCTACCCATCAGTAAAGAATGAATGGCAAGATTGAACAACTTCACATAAAGAAGTTATGTACTTACCATAACATTCCAAATGAGTTGTTCATCTCTCCTTCATTCTTACTTCCCTCCCTCCTGGGCTGATAGATGACTGAGATGCTGGATCCATCCTGGTTACTCAGTCCTTCTATACCTTTCTCTAGGGAGTGAAAGAGTGACATATGGTATTATTATACGCAGCAAACAAGATCGAAGGTAATTCCAGGTGCATCATGGGATAGGAACTTGGCCTTGCGCTATTTGAAGACCTCGAGCTTTGCAATTCGCCGTATTGGAGCTGAGAAATCAGCTCCAAACCTATCAGTAATGAATGAAGGCGAGATGAACCACTCACATGGAATGTTATGGTAAGTACATAACTTCTTTTTCCATGCCTGGGTCCTGAGTATGATCAACTTGCCAATATTTTATAGCCCTTAATGCCCAACGTCTTATGGTCATAGTCTATTAAATTTGTTTACCGATGGGCCAACATTTTTGCCGGTCCCCCCCCCCCCTTAGCACAGCTCACTATCCTGTCTCTTTTCACTGGGTTGGTTAATCATTCCACATTCCAGGAAATTATATCTAGTCCTATCATGTATATTTATTTACTTATTTAACCACAATCTTTTTTCCCACTTTCACTGTTTCCTTTATCCTACACCTCCCAGACCCTAGCAATCTCTTTTTCATATTTATTCCTCTGTCACTCTCCATGGCTTCTCTCATTTTATAGCACTTATAATGTTGTTCTGTTTTAGCACTCTATATTATCATTTTAATGCTGGCCATCGATGGATTCCTCAACTCTTTGCTCCCAGCAACCCATCTTATAACTATGTAGAAAAAAAGTGCTGACAGAGTAAGGTGTTAATACCCCATTGTAAACATGAACTTTCTTGCTCCTGTGCCTTCACCATCAAATGGAGGCAAGAAAAAGACAAAGAAGAAAGACTGTATTAGTGAATCTCTCTGTTTCTGAGGCAGTGTAGCCCTCCTACTGCTCCCCTACTCCCTTCAGTTTGAATCCTTCCTCTCTTTGCATGCACCCCTTTTTCAGCATTATTTTGGTTGAAATCACCATTACTAATACACATTTTCCCCTCATCCTCTATTTGAAATCAAATATTTTCTTCATTTCTTTTAACCATCCTCCTCATTTTCTCTAATCAGTGTTCTATTAATACATATTTCTATTCTTAATTTGGGTTCCCATTTCAGTTTGCATAGTTAATGTTACTGACTTTTAAGATCCTTTTTGATCCTACTGTTTAGCATATTTGTTCTTTAAAATGCTAAGCTATCTTATGCTCTTTCTGTTATTCCTTTTGATTTTTCTATATTTTTGTGAACAGTTAACACTCTCACTTGGTAGTTGGTAGAGTCCTTCCAAATGAAATAGTCATCTCTCTGTAACATAGCCTTACCGATACTTTTAATGGTCTGCATGCGCTTACTGCAAACATTGAGTAATGCTGCTGTATGTAATATATTTACTTACACTAATCCAGTAGCTACGTTTTGATAACTCAATACCTTCTCCTTAACAATCAATCTCCGAACTTGTGCTTATTCAAAAAAGGGAAGAAAAAAAATAGTGAGACACCTAGTGGAGTGAACCTGCAAAATCTTGCATGTTTATTCACATGCCCCATTATTCCTCTCTGACTGAATCACATCAGCTTTGTCCTTCAACATTTTATATTTTCTAAAGAGCAGGAGCAGTTCTTTTGTGGGAATCCCCTCCCCCCACGAATGTAACAATGAGCCCAATGTTCTTCCATCATTGCTCCATCCTGTGACAATTCAGTCTTCTTTTCTGATCCCTGCTGACTCCTTTGTCCAGTATGTTGGAAGGTCTTTTAACTCCCTGAGAAAAATTACTTAACTTGTTGCTTCAAACTAGAATATAGTCTTCAGAAAAGCAGAGTTCCTGTGTATCCAGCAAGAGTACAGTCATCTTTACATGAGACTTCCCTGTATTCCTGAAATGAGTATACGTGTTATTGTTTTCAAAGTCTAATTTCTGAAGTCCTGGTAAAGGTACATGCATCTACAAGCTGACATAATTTGTTAAGCATGACAGTGAAGTAGTCGGCATGGTCAAGAGGTGGTTTTAAGGATTTCATAATTGCTTTAAATTTCATAAACACTGTATGGCTTACAGGCAAATAAATGGTGCCATCCTGTACAAAACATCAAAGCACATAATGTTGCTATTGATGACACATGGTTTTGTACATTAATATTGTATTGTGAAGTTATCGGATGCATAATTTGCATAGATTATAACAATATTGCAGTATGCTCCCTTCTTGTCATACATCATTGGAAAGCGCTTGAACAAGTAAACAGTCCTTCATGGATATCTTTCATCTGACTTACACATTTACAGAGATATAACCTTTTGTTTGGGCATAATATTAGTATGTTTTGGCCAACAAAATGCATTTTTTCTTATATAAATCTACAGAGTGAAGTGCATTACCATATTCTTGCTAGCTACAAGTCCTCCACCATGAACCAGAAAAGCCACACATCATACCTAAAGTTACTAGAATCACTCCCCATCCAGCCCAATACCGTATTCATTGATGATTTTTCCCTACCTCTCCATTAATTGGAAGGCATACACGACCATTAACATTCAGGTCGAAATATTTCTTGACTTTGTAAATTCAAATGACCTGGAGCATCTAGTCTGCACTCCCACTAAGGGAACAAATATCTTAGATCTGCTATTCACAAATATAGGAGAGTGGTGCCATGATGTCCTGCCCAGTAAGATCAGATCCCAATGCAGTCTCCCTTGAAAGAAAGGTAAACTAGTGCCCCCACCTAACCCCAAAAACTTTTAAGAACTTCTATAAGGTAAATTACCCCTATTAAGGGATGGCATAACTAGTTTCCAAGTTCCCCCAAATCTAGAAACCTATGCAGAAGTATACACAAATGCCCTGTACAACCATATAAACAACTGCATAGAAATGGCAGTACCAGATCAAAATAAACTCCGGTCAAACCGCAGAAACAAGTCACCCTGGTGGACTCCTGGTATTAATAGGCTATACAACAAAAGAAAGAAAATCCTGTTGAAGTAAGAGGGAATGTACACACAATAAAGCAAAAAGTTCCTCATTAGTCTAAACAAGTGAATCGGGGAACTAGTCAAGTCTCTGAAAGTAGACCTTTGAAGTAAAAAAAAAAAAAAAAAAAAAAAAAAAGGCCTCCAAAGCTAAAGATAACCGTAAGGCATTTTATGTCTTAAGGGCAATACCCAACAATGTGCACTTAGTTGTAGATGGCATCATCTATACTCAGCCGGATAGCAAATCTTCTGGTTGACAAATTCACCTCAAATTTCACCTCCCCATCACCCCCAGTTCTCCCCCAAGAAATACCTTCCACCACTCCACTGCCAATTATCACCAAAGAACAGGTTGCCACAAAAAAAAAAACAGCTTCAGTGGGGCTTGACAGTATACTAGGTTGTCTCTTAAACAGACTAAATTAGAACTTAACAGGCACATTAGGATCTCTTTTTAACCACAGCCTGTGGACTGGCTTTGTCCCACTAGAGTGGAGGACAACAACATTCATCCCGCTGCATAAAGGAGGACTATCTACTGACCCGGGAAATTACAGACCCATACATTTGACCAGTCTTATATGTAAGGCCATAGAAATGATCATGAATCTAATAAATAATTACATAGGAAACTTCCAAACACTGGACCTGATTCAGTTTGACTATGCCAAGGGTGGGTCATGCCTACTCAGTGTGGTGGATTTCTTTTGAGAAAGTCACTAAGGCCATAGATAATGGTGAAACAGTACATACCACCTACCTCCACCTGGTCAAGGCATTTGACACAATTCCCCACTCTGGTATTATAAATAAACTCTCACAACTGGGCAAAAATCCCTTTGTCATAAAAAGGAAAAGATATATTCTGGCCACCACAGCTTCTTCTAAAAAAAAAGTTTAATGCAAATGTATAAAAATAGGTATTAATGCAAACGTATGAAAATAGGTAAGCTCTTTCATGGTGCTTCCTGAGATCATGAATAGTGCTAACACCATACAGACTAATTATATTAAAAACTTTAAAAACTGAGAACCAGTGAATGATTAGAAAATTAAAATATCATCCATCCATTAAATACAAATGCAAATCACAAAGAAAAACACATCAGTATAGTAAGATCCACTTACATAACTGGTTAACCATTCATCAAATCCAAATGGAGACACACCTACTAAAATATAGCACATTATTAATTTCAGTGTCTAATGGAGCGAGACTTCAAAACAGATTTTAGAAAGACATGCTCATTCAACCCCATAAAAACACATGCTTGCAGCAGTAAAATCCATTTTAACTCTTTTTTTCAGTAGTGTTCCTAAAAATCACCTCCCCATAAACTTTCTGACAGCAGTTCTAACACCAGAAATTTAAATGTATGCTCACTACCAAAGGCCTTCACATGTTGAGTGAATACACTAGTATTTTTATTTTTTTCAAATGTGTGACATGTTCAAGAATCCTTTCTTTGAGGGTTCGATTGGTCTTCCCAATATGAAAGACATGACAGGCCACACAATTATCATAATAAACCAAATTCCTGCTCTTACAGTCAGCATAAAATTTAAGATCTATTCTCTGACCCATAGCTGGATGCTTAAAGTAGGTCCAGATAAACTGACAAGCTCTACAAGAATGGCAAAAAAGTGCCAATCCACTCCGATATATTGGAAAAGGAATGCATACAACTCTTATAACAAAGTTTTTTTGTTTCAAGGATAAATTATTCCTGAAACTAAACTTGGGTATAGTACCAAGAACTCTCCTAAGCTCAGTATTAGCCATCAAAAGTGGTCAGGTCATTATTTATTTATTTTTTTACAATGTCACAAGTGATAACATTGGTTTACTATCAAAATGTTGAAATTCATATGGTCTAACATTCATTTGATCTACACATATGGTCGACACATGAATATTAAGTAGTTCATTTGATCAACAGAAAGTGCATGCAAATTACTTGTTGACAACAGGCCAAGGATTTACCCTCATCAGCACTGTTGTGCAATCTCGGAGTTGTAATATATAAGCGGGGGGCGGGGGGGGCAGCCCCCCCACTGCAAAAACACTAGTGTTAGTTTGCAAGTGTTTGTCGACCATTTAAACTTTGACATTTTTGTTTTCAGTATTTTGACAGTTCGATGTAATGATTTCAACGTTATGAACGTTGATCATATGAATTTCAACATTTTGATAGTAAACCAATAATATTACTGGAATAAGTAAACCATAACCTATCCTCTCTTGGTCCACTATTGGAAAACTAGATGTTATCTGCCATATATTGATTCCTTTCTGAAAAATAGGGTCTACCATGAGTAGTTCTAAGAGAACATACCTCACAGAGGCTCTGTTCTAGATCTCTACTGCAGTATCTTTGCTCATTAAATTCATTTTTCATTGTGGCGAAGAACTCTTTAAGCTCACTATCACCATCGTGGAGCCTCATTGCTCTCAAAAATTATCCCTTTAATATATTCTTAGTAACATGTCCAGGATGCATACTGGTTTTGTGTTGCAAATTATTTTTCCTCAACAGTTTCCTATAAATTTGTGTATTAAATTGGCACAAGTTCTTATCAACAGTGAAATCTAAAAATTCAATTGCAGTATCAGATGCATGGTAACTAAATTTCAGATAATTTGTTGCATTATGTAGATAATCTACAAGCTCTCTAAGTTTATCTGGAGTTTCTATCTATACAAGAAACACATCATCTACAAAATGTCTATAAAAGTAGCTAAATTTAGAGTAGGGATTGTCTTTCTAAACTTGTTCAGCTCACAAAAAGTGAAAACTAAGTTAGTGTAGCTATTGGATATTGGCTATTATCTAATAGACAGCAAACTGTCAAATGGAAAAATTGTATCTCTTCCTTCCTCCACACTCTCACAGGTGTCCCACAAGGTTCCATACTTGGCCCTCTATTGTTCAACAGCTTCATAAATTACTTTCATCACTGCATTCCAAATGCTACGCTAATCCAATACGCTGACGATTCTACCATAATCTGGTTCTGCCACATCCTTACCCAAACTCTTGAAACTAACTCAAGATGTCTTCTCTTGTACTGAGTCATGGATGCTGAATAATCACCTTGCCCTCAACCCTTCAAAATCCAAAATCATGATATTTATCCATTCTAAATCTTCCAAAATAGATAAGAACTCTTTTTCCATAACTAGCCAAAACTCAACCCCAGTTGAAATAGTTCCCCACTAAAAGCTTCTAGGTGTCCTTATTGATGATCAACTAAAGTTTGATTTCCACCTCCAAACTAATATTAGGAAAACACATCAAAAACTGGTCTTGTTATATTGCCATAGTCGTTATCTTACTCCCTCAAACAAGCACATCCTCTCTACCACTTATCTCATTCCCTCTCTTATGTATGGTACCCCTGTCCTTACCAATCTTCAATACTCTCTAAAGTTTAGGCTTGCTTCCTGCTATAAGATCTCTAAGTTTGCTACTGGATCCAAATCCTCCTCCCACCACTGCGAGGCTCTCCACTCCTTGAATTGGTTGGAACTCACTATCTCTCCTACATTCAGCTCTCTGTTGCCCTTAAGCTCATCTTTAAACCTTTACGTTGTCCCACACTTTCCTCCACCCTCAAAATGCATCAGCCCAACAAACTTCTTAGGTTCAACAACCAAAACCTTCTGGAAGTGTACAAGCCTATACGTACCCCTGGGACACTTCTATTATCTTTCTCCCTAGCACAACTATGGAATTCCCTTCCTCCTCCAATTTGAACCACCAGCAACCATTCCACCTTTAAAAACCTGCTCCATTCATACCTTTCTTCTTGCTGGGAATGCTCCTGTTCTCATCCCACCTGACTTCATCCACTACATCCCTACTCTCCATCATCCTAACTCTCATCTCCACTATATATATATTCACTTCTTCCTCTGTTGCCTCTTACTCACCTCAAATAACTGGAATTGCAAGGTCTATTCCTCCTCAACACCTGCTCTCAGTTTTTACCTAATTATGCTCCGTTAATGCACACTTCTATAGACTTTTATTATTTCATGTCCTGTCATTTTTTTATGTAATTAGTATACTATGTACTTGTTGCCTTCATATTTTAAACTATGTATAAGTGACAAACTGCTTTTGATTTCTACTGTGAAATATGTATATAAGTAGCGAACTGTTTTTGATTTTTATTAATGAGTTGTGTATAAATTATAAACTGATGACTTGTACTGTAAAACTGTTATTTGTATTGTAAAACTGTACTAGGAGATTTTCTCCCAGTAAACAAATGGCAAATAAATAAAAGAACAGAGAGTAATTAGTGTAAGTAGGAACACAGGTTGCAAAATGTGCCTTAACATGGATAACCCTAATATTAGGTTAGATAATGTTTGTGAGTTCAGCTTTAATTTGAGTCAGTTGCTCCTATCAGGAGGGTTAAACTTCATTATTTAAAAATGTACATAGTTTTCTGTGTTTGTTTTAAGTGAATAAGTTCTGGGAGTGTATTTTTTGAGAGTTTTATTAAAGCAAAAAAGTGATGTAGGTTCAAGTAGAGGTGACAAGAAACAACTATATAAAAAATAAATCTGCCAAACAATAGTGGGTGCATGTAACACAATATCTCGAAATAGACATTTAAAAAAGTTGTTATATATAATAGGTGGGAATAGTATCTTCCTATCATAATGGCTACAGTATTCATATTATTTTGGAAAGTGAATGGCCTCACAGGTATAGACAAAATTAGTACTGAATTACATTAAGAAATGCTGAGTGCAAATAGCAATGCGTACAGGATACACATTTTTGAAAGAAGTGAACATGTGAATTTGATAAAGAAAGGATTTCATAGTGGATATTCAGCAGAGTATCTGGGACAAAGAAAAAAAGGAGCACTTATACTAATTGCTAGAGGTGATCCAATTATGATAGAACAGGAAAAAGATAATGGTAGATTTGTCGTAATAAGGGGATACTGGCAAGGGAGGATGAGGATTACACTGGCATACATTTATATTCCATCTAATACTGTTATGGAGCTTAAGAAAATTTGGGGTGAATCGGCTTTCAACAGGGAATATTACTTACAGGTGGAGAATGACTGCAATTAGGGGTTCAGAGAATAAAGAACAGGGGCTGGAATTTACTGGAGAAAACTGGCAAAGGTATTTATTGGGAGCAAATAATTAGACAGGGAAAGGTAATAAAATGGGGAAGAGGCCAAGACAATATTTGGACTGCAAGATATCAGTATAAGCAAAGAGAAGGGGATAGGGGAAGCCCAAGTGAAAGGCATGCTCTGAAGAGTTTTTAAGTGACTCTAGAACAGAAACTGGTGTTAAAAAAGGGATAATTAGAAGGGCATATAAAATGTTACACAATAACTAGAAATCAATCCAAGAAGGTTAGAAAAGATTAGGAAGATTAAGATTGGATAAACAAATCACAAAGAAACAATGGGAGGACATATGTATAGCTCCCCTGTATGCAACAAGGTTTACAAGATGTAGGATTTTTGCTTAGAAGTGATTTAATAGGTATTTCTATATCCACGCATTCTCCAAATAATTTTTACTCAGGTAAATGTTAAATGTTGAAGTTGTGGTGGAGTGGAAAGAGGTAAATGGGAGCACATTTTTTGGAAGAGTAATGAGTTGGCAGGCTTCAAAAATTCCCTACAGAATACTCTATTAGAAATATTGTGTGCAGCTCAGAAAATTATTTTTTGAGCTGGGATACAGGATTTGAATAGCCTAGACATAGTAATGCCTTGCTAACTTTAATTCTGGTGGCTGCCAAAAAAAAAGCAATAATTAGAAAATGGAAATCAAAGTATAAACTAACTGTATTTAAAGTATTGAATACTGTAACAGAGAAAAAAGAACTAAAAGTGAGATCGTTACAAAAGGGTAGGAGCAAATTACATAGAAAAAAATGAATATTGTGGGAACAGTATTTACAGACTAAAGTTTGGAGGAGCAGTGTGGTTTATGGGAAGGCAGGAATCGAGTATAACTGATGCTAGTTATACGAAAAACATGTAATGTACGTTTGTAACTAGAAACATGTCAATATGTTTTTTCTTTTTTTATGAATGCATGTTTGCCTGTGTCTTAAGTGATAAATCAATAAAGGTGTTTAAAAAATTCCTTAATATTTGTATTGTCATTGTAATAGGTAACTGATGCTTTATTTCACCTGACGTTGCTGAACAATGTAAGCGTCATATGTACTATTGTCCCTACATTTTAATTCTTATTTTCTGACTTCCAAAGGTTTCAGATGATATTTTCTTTAATTATGAATATGGCAAACTGGATTGTAAGGGATCTCGGGGTTTGCTGTTTATCACTTGTGGATTCCCAGACTGTGTAGGTGAGCTCCCTCTGTTTGGATATTCTCCTCACCTAACTGCACCTATTCTGCCTGCTTCTTTCTGACATATCTTCTGAAATTTCTGCCTTCTTGGCCCTCTACTATTCCAATGATAGGGACATTTTTCCTCGTAACTCAATCTTCTTAATCCACTACTGCAGTTCTTAACAAATCAAGGTTTACTTCTGAATCCTCCTGTTAACTTTTAGGCTGTTCATTTTCTTGTCTCAGTGGCTCTGTCTGTTTGGCAAGCTCATTAGTTACTTTTTGATACTTCCTGGGCTGTTCACTCATTCTCCTTTACATAATCTTTGAACATTTTATTTCTGCACCTCAAAAACATATCTTTCAGGGTCACATTCACATCTTGCAAGTTGTTTGGCTTAATGATTAGACTGTTAGGATCCATGGGTTTTAGCATGCTTCCTTTTCCCATCTCGGGATTCTTCATGTTTTTAACTTTCAGCTCTCTGTTCATCTTCCAGTTTACTGGAATTTCATTTGTTTCTGACTGGTAAAATAATGCTCACTTTATTTATTAATCACTTTTTTTTTTTTTTTTTAATATTTTTATTCATTTCCAAAAACAAGAAAACATGAATGCAGGTTATTTATGACAATGAAGTATTTACAAATTATTTAAAAAGGTAAGCTAACACCTCTAAACAGATATCAAACATTAAAACCAAAATAAAGTATTTACATGGGTGTCTATTGTTGACATATATAATTGACTTTCTGTACAATTGTTTCCTGATTATAATCTGCTGCAGTCATTATTCTCCAGTATTTCAGTTACTTTTTGCCATGCTACGTATAATGATGTAGTTCTTTCAGTTCTTCCTTTAATAGTGTTCATTTCCAATTGCGATACTGCTGACACCATATTCATGAATTGCTTAAAAGTTGGAGAAGCTTTGGATTTCCAGTTTGATGTAATGTTCTTCCTTGCAATAGCTAGCAGAGTCCATAAGATTACGTATTTTGTTCTTGGCACACAGTCGGGTACAGGTGCATTAAACAAAATAATAGATTTGGAAATCTGGAATTTATCATTGAATACCATTTGCAGAAAATAATTTATTTTATCCCAGTATGGTTTAATCAAATGGCATTCGTAGAACATATGTTGCCAGCCTGCTTTTATTGATAAATCACATCTCCAGCAGCCAATATTTTTCTTAAACATAAGTTCCATTTTATGAGGGGTTACATAAGATCTGTGTATGAATTGCCCTGTAAAAAGTCTCCAATGTAATGAAAGTGATGTCTGCTTTGGAGAGAGAAGAATTCGTTTTTTATCTCTGTCATTTGGCACATGTCCATTAACTGATCTATAATAATTCCATAATTTGTCATTATTATGCATTTTTATTTTTTTGTTTGTTTTATAAATAGATAAGTATCCCTTTCCAGTAATGGGTTGATTCGTTAGTAATATTATATGTTCTATAAGGTTAGGAACATTTTGTCTTCTTGATGGTTGCATTGTTTCTTGTTTGCTTAATATATACTGTCTTAATTCTTGTACATGTAACCACGAACTATCTTCCATATTTAATTTCTGTTTAATCTGGTCTATTGTCAGAGGTTTTCCAGAGTTTAGCAATTGATGCCAATATATTAATCCCTTTTCTTTAAGCATGTTGACTACTTCCATATTAAATGTTATTATATTACCTTGTGTGTACGCTACTGGATATAAAAGAAATGACCATGCTTTAATATCAGGATTGCTATTAATAAGATTTTGGAAAATTTTTAATGTATAAGTAATGTATTTGGAACTTATATTTTTATTCTTATGTATCATCATATATTCCTTCATCAGCCATAGAAAATTGTTTGGTATGAAATCTGTATACTTATTTGCTACTACAAATCCTGATTTTAACCAGATTCTCTCATGAACTAGCTTCCATTTTGATATATATTTGTATTAGCCATAATGATATTGTTTTAATAATGGATGAATGCAAATATATTTCTATGTCTGGTAAACCTATGCCACCTATATCCCAATCATCTAGATGATACTTCATAGCTATCCTTGTTTTTTTTGGATACCATAGGAATCTTACCATTAAATCATTTAATTGTTTTAGGTGCGATTTAGCTGGTGGCAAAGAACAAGCTTGTATGACATAAAGAATTTTTGGAAATATGATCATTTTAATTATATAAAGCCTTTCTTCCATTGAAAAGAAGAATTTATTCCATCTTTGTATTAGATTTTTAATATTATTTAAGGTCTCTTTATAATTTGTTTCAATTGTAGTATCTAGGTTGTTAGTTATTATAATTCCCAAGTATTTAATTATATTATCGGTAGAGATATATTTATGGTATTTTTTATTTAGATCTTTTTTATTAGTATTTATAAGCAATACATTTGTTTTGTTCTGATTAAATTTAAGACTTGAAAAGTTTTGAAAGTTTTGAATTGAGTCCCATAATGCTTTTAAACTGCTATTATTATTTTTTAAGGTAATTAAAATATCATCAGCAAAAAGTTGAATTTTAAGCTCTAGGCTGTTGTCTAGTTGTATTCCTTCAATATTTTTATCCATACGTATATTATTTGCTAAGGGTTCAATGACTAGCGCAAACAATAAGGGAGAAAGAGGGCAGCCTTGTTTTGTGCCCTTAGTTATTTTAATAGATTTAGACAGACAAGATCCCAGTTTTATATAAGCCAGTGAATTTTCATATAATGATTTTATTAACAAAGTGAAGTTGTTTGAGAAGCCATATTCTTCTAAAACTAACAGATAATCCCAGTTCACTAAATCAAATGCGCTATTTATGTCTAAGCTAATAACATTCATTTTGTTTTTGTGACATTTATATAATCAATTAAGGAAAGAATTCTTTTAATGGTATCATAAGTGTTCCTATCTTTTATAAAACATGTTTGATCCTCCTCTATCAAAAGTGGTAGTAATTGTTTTATTCAAGCAGCATGTATTGCCATAAAAATTTTATAATCTATATTAAGAAGTGAAATGGGTCTGTATAATGAACGTTCACTGGGATCTTTATTTTGTTTCAGAATTGGTGATATTAATGTGTATTTCCAAGAAGGAGGAATGTCTTTACCATTTTTAACTGATGTAAAGACATTCAGTAACAACAGCAAAGCCTCATTAGATAGTAATTTAAACATTTCTGGGGTGATATTATCTATACCTGGAGCTTTGTTTAATTTTAGCTTATTTACTTCAGCTTTAAGTTCTGTCATTATTATTTGTTTATCTATTAGTTGTACCTGCTCCTCTAATAACCTAACTTTAACATTATTTTTGAGAAAAGCTTTCAATGCTGAATGTGTTTCTGTTTTCTCATTTTGATTATTAAGTTTATGAAAAAATAGCCTAAAAGCTTCTAGTATTCCTTCTAAATCAGATACTTTCTTTTTGGTTTCTATATTATGTATTTCCTTGATTTGATTTGTTTTAATAATCTTTTTAGTCCTATTTGTTATTCTTCGTTGGTTTTTAGGGTTCATTGAATAGTAACATAGTTTAATTTTTTTCTAAGTTGATCATTGTTTTGTGGTGTAGCGTCTCTGAGTATTTTTTATTAGTATTTTCTAGTTCTTTTATTAAGTTGGTGTTTCCATTTTGAATATCAAGCTTTAAATTATCTACTTTTGACTGTAATTCCATTAATTCGTTATTCCACTGTTTTTGTTTATTTTTATACCATCCCACCGCTCTTCCATATAGGTATGCTTTCAATGCATCCCATATATATATTTCAGATACATCTTTTGTAAGATTGATATCTAGGAATGTTTGTGTCTCTTTAATATAAAATTCCTTAAAATCTTTGAGATTTGTTATGTAAGATGGTATTCTTGTTACTGATAGACTTATGTTTCAAGAGAAGGATATCTCAAACGTTATGGTGTTATGGTCCAAAAATGGACATGAAATTGTCTTGAC
>NC_056744.1:3988975-4001475 GCF_019279795.1 Protopterus annectens | reverse complement strand
ATATTTTTATTCTTGCAGGGAACAGCAAGTGGACTTTAAGTTGTCTTTTTTTCAATTCCTTTATCAGAGGGAGACATTCTTTTCTTGCAGTTATAACTCCAGCAGAATAATCATTATCAAATCTGATTATGTTGTCTTTGTATTTAACTGGAGAAGTTGACCATGCTGTTTTTAAAATAAGTTCCTTGTCCTGTGATGAAAAAAACTTTACTATTATTGATCTTGGGTGATTTTTTGATTTGATGGTTGATGAAGCAGCTCTTAAGGATCTGTGGGCTCTTTCAATTCCATAAGAAAGAGCTTCAGGCAATTTTAAAACTTCTGGTAACCAGGTAGTAAGGAAAGTCACCATGTTATCTCCCTCTGTTTTCTCTGGTAGCCCATAGATGCAAAGGTTATTTCGTCTGGACCTGTTCTCTAGATCCTCTATTTTATTTTGTAATGAAGCATTTTGTTGTGATAAAAAATGTAGCTGAAGATCTTGTTCTGAGAGTCTGCCCTCAGTATCATTTAAGGATCTCTCTGTGTCAGCTATTTGAGACTTCTGTTGCGTCATTATTTCTTGTTGTTGCTGTATTTGTTTTGTAGCTCTCTCCTCAAAAGTGTCCAATTTGGTATTCATTTTGTCAAATTTCACTGACAAGTCTTGTATAGCATTTAATAAAGACTGTATCTCCTTTTTCATCGTCTGGTCCTGTGTGGTATGCTTAGAAAAGCTCAATTTCAGTAGATTCGGATACCTTCCTTCTTGTTTTTGACAGGAAAAATAATGTTCAAAGTCAAATTTTTTGCACTGTAGACTTCTAGTGATATTAGTAGAAGTAATTCAACAAAATAGGTTTGTCTACAATATCTAGTTTTTAAAAATTCTTGTCAGAAATATCTTTTGAGTGCAGAGCTGAGAAAAGATGCTGCCAACCAGTCTACATCCTAGCCACGCCCCCTCATTTATTAATCACTTTGATGGTTATATGGAATAAGTTTACTTATAAGTGTGTAACAGAGGACCACGATTCAGTGACTCATTCATTTCATGTCACATCAGAAGTTAAAGTGGGAGAAGGATTTTATTCATGTTTTTTTTCTGGTGCACAGAAAAGAGGGCACTTGCAGACCCATTCTAGATCTCATCAGATTATACACATTTACATATGTTCCAAATTTCAACATGTAAACAATTCAGACCCTGTTTTCCTTTCTTTCACTCAAAGCTCATTTGATCAATCCGGATTTAAAGGATACTTATCACTGCATTCCAGTTCACAAGAATGACACACAGTCCTTTTTAAGATTCTATGCTTTGGGATTACATCATTAGTTTACTTCTTTACCATTTGGAATCTGCTATTCACTTGTGTGATAGTTTTTTGTACTTCTCTGCTTTTTGTCCATTTAACTGTTTGAATGTTTTAGTTTATTCTGGGACCTTAGTCTTTATTTGTAGTTGTAGGAAGATTGTGTATTACTGTAAAATTTTAGCATTGTTTATACGTTATACTGCACCTTTTACCAAATGCTTTTACACAGCAATAGCTTACTGCAGATGTAAGTGTGTACACCATTTTCCTTACCTAGTCCTTCATCTGATTTCAAGTCCAGTCAAGAAGTTCAGTGTTTAATGTCCAGTGTCCTATTTAGGACTAGGACCTCAATCAAGGTTATTGCTGTCCAAAATCCAGGTAACTCTCCTTCTCTAGAACATTAATTCTAGCATATTCTTAAAACAAAAAAATAAATCTCAAAATAAAATTATTTTCATGATATTCCATTTAATTTTTCTTCTAATCTTCTATTTTTATTTTATCATTCTTCCAAGTGGAACATGATTTTGACTGAATTTTATATATTTTTCATAGTTAGAACAAATGTAACACTTGTTTTACACTTGCCAGTATAAACTTTTCTACTTTTTCAGCAAGTGTTGCCAGCTTTAAAATTTACCAGGAACCTTCTTTACTTTCTCAGTTTTATGCTGAACCTCAAAATGTGTTTCCTGGAACTCACACATAGAAGGGATGTTTCCTGGACCCCTCTGTAATGATGGACATCCTTCTACCACAAAAGGTGGAGGCTTATCGGCTTTTTTCTAAAACTGTCTGCATACACATGACTTCAGCAAGGAAATTTCTTATACCCCTGGGTTTCATG
Source organism: Protopterus annectens (assembly GCF_019279795.1). Taxonomy (NCBI): domain Eukaryota; kingdom Metazoa; phylum Chordata; order Ceratodontiformes; family Protopteridae; genus Protopterus; species Protopterus annectens. The sequence goes on along the minus strand of NC_056744.1, from coordinate 3,999,327 downwards.
GACTCATCAGTTTTAATGATCCCTTATGCCAGACTACACATGATGCAGATACAGTGGTATCTATGTTTATATGGGCCAGTACCTCCATCCTATCACTCAGAGAACTACAGTTCTCCTTTTTGTAAGGAAGGAATTCTTTTGGTGGGCCACAAGTGTATCCAATTTGGGAGTCTCCCTTCTTCCTCCAAGCCCTTGTCAGAGTGCAGCCAGAGATGGTTTGGACTTTGCTCGTGGAGGCTTATCCCAAGACATTGATGTATGGAGAGGTTCGGAACCACAATACAGATGTAAACAAGGAATAGTTGCTGTAATCAGTGCCCTGAAAGCTGTAAACCAACTATGTATTTCAGTATTTCAGCTCTTTAGAAATGTTATCTAAATGGAAATCATTTTCTGTTTATTGCTAAAACAAAGGACAAGAACCAGGTCAAGCTGTGGCACTCCTGGTGTTGCATTACCTGTAAGAATTCTATGAGAACTGCTTAATTCTAGCTTAGTGTTCATTTCTGTAAAGATGCAGCTTTCAGCCATCACTGCCTGCTTGTCAGTAGATCTGCATTTATTTATTCATTTCAGGTTGTTTTCTTAAGGGACTTCTGCAGGTTAGATCACCAAAGAAAAAGAAAACTCCTCCATGGGATTCAAACTGTGTGTCACAAAAGTTTGTCCAAACTTCCTTTCAACCAGTAGGCAGTTCTTATTTTGATAATCTTGACCTGGAAGACAGTTTTGTTGGAACCTATATTTGTCAAACCTACTCTGTAAAGTATCTTGGAATGTGTTTCAACTTACACCACCCATTCTGATTTGAGCTTTTGGAGTCTTTCAGTTTGTAAGGAGTACTAAAACAGTGATATGAAGAACATAGTACAGTTGTGTAGGTAACTTACCACAGCAGTAGATGTTTGAATAGATCCCTGTTGGAGTAAATCTTCTTACCCTCTCTCCATCACCCTTGCCAGTTGCTTTTTCAGACCAGTGTTGGGTTTCTTATCCCATTTACTTATTACCACCTTATTTTCCCTTATAGACTTTGCCTTAGCCTCCAATCTAGGAGGCAAGAGAGTTGAGTTTTTGGTGCATCTGTACTTCCTTCTTCACTGCATGTTGGTCATGCTAAAGGTGGTTGTATACTGCATGATGGGGACTGAGCTTTGTAGACTGTCCAGATGTACAGGTATCCTAGTAGATATGTTGCATTTGTGTGGAGTACTACAATAACGATCTATTTGAGCCTCTATCATTATTGTAAGTTACGTATATAACTTGTACTTAAAGCCTACCCCATCAAACTATAGACAACCATCACTGGCCCTGATCTGCACTTGGAACCATGAGATCAGTCACACCACAGCATGTTGCCATATCCTCATCGTGAAAGAGGCATAGACAGATACGCATTTCACAATTCCTTTTTCACCATAGTAAACCCTTTGATAGATTGAGTCACTGACTCAATGCTACCTGTGCTTCAGTCAGGGAATCTTATTTCTACTTCTCAGAATTGAGCACATAAGTGTTATTTCATGTTGGAGAGAATTTGCAAGTAGCTGATAACTAGATTTTTTTAACTCTTAAAATTTATAGATCCTTATTGGCAAAAAGAGTTGGATAATACCAATTGAGAAAGGAAGTTGACAGTAAAGTTAGATTTCTAAGAGATATAGAACTGCAAACATCAGTCTAAATGAAAACATTTAGAGAGATATGTGAAGAAAGTACATCTTTAGGAAGCAGGTGATTTGTATTGAACTAACCAGAAATCCAAGCAGAGTGAATCTTGCTGTTTTTCCTTGACTATTTCTGATCCTGGAACTGTATCTAATCCAGTTTCTTATGTTTGATGTCTCTTTCTAGCTGTCCAGTGTAGAATGATTAGCCATGAACTATAAGGTTAGGCACTTGTTTTCATAATGGGGATCTGCAGGAGTTTAATCTTTTCCAAAGTGCCATAAACCCAATAGTTCCAGACTCAACATGCATAGGGAAGCACAGAGGCATAGCTATTGTGAGGTAAAGGGGCAGCTTCAAGGTGTTGGGGGTGTCAGGAGTTATAGATCACTCAGTATTACACTACTCTGATTCAGGAATGACTGCTGATTAGTACCTGTGTAGTTAGGGCTGAAGCTTTTTACTATTTTATGTGTGATGTAAGATGTCGTAAACAGCTTGCTACCTTTTTTCCTGTTCTCTGTCTTTCATTTGTTTTTTTTTGTTCCTTAGTTTAGATTTGAGGGGCATAGACTGAGAATAACAGACCTAGCTCCCCAAGCTAGAGTTGAGAAGCACCAGATTCGACAGTTTTTTTTTTTTTTTTTTGCTTCTCAGCTTAGTTTAGTAGCACCAAATAAGAGAAGGGTAACTGAAGCTGGATGATCGAGCTACAACTGTGGGGCAGCCATTTAAAAATGTAGTGACAGGTGACATTCCTTTTCTTTTTATTGTTTTAATTTGGAAGAAGTGGCATATCAGGAGGCTTTATAAGTAAGACTGGGGCAGAGAAGGTATTGAGAAGCATATGTTAGTAGTATAGTAAAACTTTTTTGAAGAAGTGTCTCCCACATGGGAATTCTGTGGGTAGTTCTTGAGAGTTACAGCTCATACCCTATATATGGCATCCCTTTTCTTAAACAACAAAATATGTGTATATATACTATATATTTTAAGTAGGATATGTTTCCTTACTTTGAACCCTGTGAAGGTAATCTTAACACTACACTGTACATGTCCTAAGCTAATTTTATCAAAATTAAACTTTTTTAACTTATTGAAATCACATTTTAGTAAATAAACTTGTTTAGGCTATAGAGTAATCTTCAATGCATTTGGTGATACAGCATATTTATATTGAGAATCGTACACACAGTTTGGATGAATAAGTGAGGAGACACTGCACCTCATTTGTATTCTACAAGAGCCTTTTTCTGAAATGTTGATGAAGATAGCAGTGAGTGGACAGAGCTAAGTGATGCTAACTCCCTTTAAGGAAACAGTTAAATGTGTCAGCACTACTAAGATATAACTGTATGTTACACTCCTTACTTTGAAAAGCTGATATAGTGATACATTTAAATACAGTTATTTCAGATACTTCATTTAATGTGCAGCCATACTGTTATGTTGTGATAAACACAGGTACAAGGAAATAAAAAATAAAATAAAAAAAGCTTTTTGGAAAAAAAAAATTAAATGTTTAAGGAAAGCCTCTGCACTCTTTGCAGTCAATGTATTGTATTGGCTTCTTGATCAATTTTCAGTATCTTGAGTAGTGTATTCATATAATGTTTATCTGAAACTTGAGTAACGTCATTCATAAAAGCTCTTGGGTCCATTCACTCTTGTAGGATTAAGGTTTAATATGTTTTTGCTGAAGTTTTGAAAATTAGGTAAACTACAGTTCAGAGAGAGACATTTACTCAAGGAAGGTAGTGTTGATTCCTTTATCAATATTCCTTGAGATAAAAATACTTCAGTCAGTATAATTAGGGAAATGGATTTCCTGTATAACTCATTATTTGAATAAACCCTTCTTGTTTGTTCTTAATCTTTAAATATCTGCCCCTCCCAAAAGGATATGGTATCTGTTGTTCTACTAGAGCACACAATGTTAACGTACTTTAATCTTCCCCAAAAGTCCAAAATCCAGATTCACCTTTCCTTTATCCTTTTTTTTTCAGTATAATAAAGAATTTTAAAATGTCATATGTTGAATGAATTTTTGTCTAGTTTATCTTTCTTTTAATAGTTACATTTGCATTGTTTCAGGTACTAGCAATGTACAAGGTAGGTTGCTTACCTTTAAGACATCTGCCTATCAGCTGGTGTGCAGGTGGAATTCCTTCTGAGATAGCTCTTAACTTTTTCTAATCTTGCAAAACATCTCAGGATTTGCCTAGTATTTTCCCAACTCTCATAATCTGTTTGATTTTCTGGTAAATTAGTGAGGATTTCAGTCAGTAACTAATGCCAAACATTAGAGTTTCATATTTGTTATTCAAGAAATGCCGATTGATGCAAAGGCTCCTTTTTCACTAATTATTTTAAGTGAACTGGGGTAGTACTTAAATATCTTCCATGATTCTGGGCCTTTTCACCCGATTATTTTTTGGTTTGTCCCTGATTGTTGAACAAAGAAGTTGAGAGCAATGCTTGGAGATTGCACTGGCATATTTTTGTACTTTCAGATTGAAAGACAGTAATCTAAATTATCTGAATTGCAGTAATCTAAATTATCTGAATTGCTAGGCATGTTCTGTTTCCTTTGAATATTCTGGACCTTTGGTTCCACTTGTCCAATACTTTGCAGGTATCTGAGACCTAAGGTGGTATGTTTAAATTTCCATAGCCTTATACAAGTACAATGTTTGTTTGTGTCTTTCGGCATTTCCCGGTTAAGGGTCGCCACAGCGGAACTCCGGTCCGCTAATGATTGGCAGTAGATTTTTACGTGCTGGCTTTCCGGGTCTAACGCACAACCTTCAACGAAGTAATGCCCATTCACGCATGTCGCCACACAGAAGACGCTCTAACTGAGAATCGAACGGGCAATGTCTAACTGTGAGGCGACAGCGCTACCGCAGCATCACCACCGCAGCTAATTGACTCATTAAATGTGAACTGTTGTCTAGTGTTGCTTCACCAGGAAAGCCGTGCCTAACAAAAAAAGATTTTATCACAGTGTTGATATTGTAACTTGCAGCCTTGCATGTTTGTACAGTCAATTTCTGTGTCTTTCAAATAACACGTAAAATAAGTAAGATAGTGTGAAGGTTTCTACTGAAACAAATATATCAATTTTTCCCTAGAAAGGTCTGTCATTTCACTTGATTTTGATGCCTGAACAAGCTTCACACCTTTAAACCATTGTTCAGTCTGCCCATTCATATTTCTCATATTTATATGAATAAATGGCTGTAAAAGAATGAAACAGCACTTATTAAAACACTAAAAACCAATAAACAATATGCAATTCTTTCATTATACAAACTTCATCAGAGTATGATGAAGCCTATAGAATGAGAAAGAAAAATAAATTTGTGTCTTACCATAATGTTTCATCTGTATTGTTGATCCTCATTCAGTCATTACATATGGGTATCGGTTCCGACCTCGGAACCGAGTTGGCCATCTTCCAAGCTAACGTCAGCTACAAACTCTCGAGCTAAACTCTTACCCAGAATTCCCCTCTCCCTGTTACCTCAGATTGAGTTTGCAAGTCAAAAGAAGGTAGAGGTTACCTCTGGTCAAATGACCTAAAAGATGGTGAGATCCACTAGAAGCCACAGGAGGGGGAAGGAGGGAGGGTCGTAATGACTGAGCGAGGATCAACAATACAGATGGAACGTTATGGGAAGACATTACTTCTTTATCTGATATTGTTAATCCTTGTTCATTCCTTACGTATGGGACAAAGTCCCAGCTACCTCTATTCCTGGGAGGCTCTCATGGAAGGACATTCCTGAGCACCATAGAACCAAAAGATGCTCTTCCCCTGGAGCCTAAATCCAGTTTGTAATGATTAATCAATGTATGTGGCGTAGCCCAAATTGCAGCTGCACAGAGGTCATGTAAAGAAGCTCTGGCATGGAAGGCAGCAGAAGTTGCCACCTACCTTGTCGAATGAATGAGCCTTTATGGTAGTAGGCAATGGGATATTACATTGTGTATAAATGAAGGTCACACACACTTTCAACCATCTAGCCAATGTGACCTTAGCAACAGCAGATCCTAATCTAGGTCTAGAAGAGGCCAAAAATAACTGGTCAGATTTACAAAAGGACCTAGACCTGTTCAAGTATAAGCGAATTTGCCTGTGAATATCTAGGGTTTGTAGGCAATACTCTCCTCTGTTTGAATGATTGGGAAAGAAAACTGGCAATTCAATGATTTGATTAATGGACATTTCAGAGATCACTTTTGGCAGAAATTAAGGGTTAGTTCTCAAAGACACTTTATCTCTATGAAAAATCAAGTATGGACTCTTGATGCATAAGGCTTGAATCTCAGAGATACGTCTGGCAGAAGTAATGGTGACCAAAAACAAGGTTTTCCATGACAAATATTTGAGGTCGCAAGAAGAAGCTGGTACAAAGGGTGGCATTGTCAGAGCTTGTAGAACTAATGACGGGTCCCATGGTTGAATAGGTTCTCTAAAAGGGGGCTTCAAATGATTCACACCTTTTATGAAGGTCTTGCATAATTTTTGTGACATAAGAGAGGAGTCTTGGACACCCTCATGAAAATTAGATATTGCAGCCAAATTAACTCTAATGGTAGAGGCCGATAGACCCGATTGAAATAGGTCAGCCAGATACTCTAGTATTATCGACACCAGTGCTGAGAAGGGATCTACTTGTTTTTCTTTCAGCCAACAGGTAAATCTTTTCCACTTGCTTAGATAAGTAATTCTAGTGGAAGACTTCTGAGATGCAATGAGAATGTCCAGTATTGGTAAAAAAAATCATTCTGCCTGGCAATCAAGGGAATTGGAGGAGCCAAGCTGTGAGCTTCAGACTGTCCAAGTTGGGATGAATCAGGTTCTGCGGATGTGAGATCAACTCCGGGGTTGGATGGAGCATCCATGGTTGATCTAGCAGGTGAGGCCAAAGGAAGGGGAACCAAATCTGACGAGGCCAATATGGTGCTATGAGAATCACCTTGCTCTTCAACCGACGGGCTTTCTTCAGAAACTGGAGAATGAGGGGGATAGATGGGAAAGCATAAAGAAGACCCGAGGGACAATCGTGGACTAGAGTGTCCCTGGGTGACTGTCCCGGAGGGGGAATCAGGGCGAAGTAGTTGCTGCATTTGTATTTGGTTGGGGATGCATAGAGGTCACAGCAAGGACGGCCCCAGCGGTGGAAGATCCCCGCCACTATCAAGGGATTCAGGGACCACTCGTGAGGTTGCAGAAAGCACCTGCTGAGTCTGTCTGCTATCACGTTGGAACTCCCGGGAATGTGCGTTGCTAGGAGAAAATGGTTGGTAGCCATCACCCATTGCCATATCCTCATGGCCTCTCGACAAAGGGGTTAAAGTTTGGTTCCACCTTGTTTGTTGATGTACCAGACCACCGCCATGTTGTCTGATTGTATCACAGTCGTCCCAGACGGCAGCAGGGGATGGAATGCTTGCAACGCCAGAAGCACCGCCCTCAGCTCTAGAACATTTATATGCAGTTGGGCCTCCAGTTCAGACCAACTGCCTTGGACGGTCTGTCCCTGACATAGCCCCCCCCCACCCCATCAGGGATGCGTCCGTGGTCACTGTAGCCTTGGACTGCTGGGGGGAGAAGGGGCGAGACCATTGTGACGGGTTGTGGGTCATCCACCAATTTAAATCCTGTTTGCACCTGTGGGTTACTCGAATCTTGGCTGAAAGAGGATGCTGAAAAGGATACCATTGGGTGAGCAGTAGCCATTGTAGAAGCCTCATATGAAACCTGGCCAGGGGGACAATGGTGATGGAGGCTGCCATGGAACCCAACAGCTGTAGGACAGAGTGAACTGTGGATTTCTCCCTTGAAAGGATTGGGATCAGTTGTTGCTTTATCCTTAGAATTCTGTGCTCTGGAATGGATGCTCTGCAATTCTTTGCATCCAAGATGACCCCTATGAATTCTGTGGACTGAGATGGGGTGAGATTGGATTTTTGCCAGTTTATGGTTATGCCAAGCCTTTGTGCAGTGAGGCGAGAGTATGCCAGGGCTTCTTCCAATAGATGTCTGGTGGGGGCAGAGATGAGCCAGTTGTCTAGGTATGGAAACACCTGGAACCCTTGCAGTCACAAGTGAGCTGTGACGACTGCCATGCACTTTGTGAAAACTCTGGGGGCTGTAGAGAGTCCGAAGGGCAGTACTCTGAACTGGTACTGACTGGTTCCCGCACGGAAGTGCAGAAATCTTCTTGATGGCCTGTCCACTTTTATGTGGTAGTACGCATCTTGAAGATCTATCGAGCACATCCAATCGTCTTTTTCCAAAAGCGAGAGGATAGACTGTATTATGACCGTCCGGAATTTTTGTACTCTTACAAACTTGTTCAATACACTGAGATCCAAAATTGGTCTCCAGTCCCCAATTTTCTTTGGCACCAAAAATAGTCTTGAGTAGAATCCGGATCCTGTCTGGTCTGGAGGGACTATTTGGATGACTCTTTTTCTTAGCAGCTTTTCAATCCCTAGTGCTGCTTCCTCCCTTTGACTGGGTGGAATGTCGGGAAGGTTTTTTGAAGGGACAGGACAAAGATAGAAGGGGATATGATGACCTCTGGTTATAATCCTTTGTACCCAAGAATCGGTGGTGATGGTTAGCCAAGCAGAAAGGTACAAGGAGAAATGACCCCCAACCACCTCCAGAGGAAAGGAGTTGGGCCACTCTTCAGGAGCACTGGTAGGATTGGCCAGAAAGAGTCCCTGGAACCCTGGTTACGCAGACCCCCTTTGCCCCGAAAGGGGCGTTTTCCATGTGAGTTTCCCCCTCTGCCTCTAGGGGAGAACTCGGCCTGTGTGTCACAGAAAGGAGTCTAAGACTTCTTGAACCATATCTTCTCACTCTTTTGGTTTTGGGAGAAAGCACGTTGAGGGGAAGAATAACGGACACCTACGGCAGAAAGGTTCTTACCGTCCTGTTCACATCTGGCCAGTGTGCTTTTAACTTTGGGTCCAAACAACGAGGAGGCTTCAATGGGAGTGTTAAGAAAGGAAGCCTTAAAGGGTTCCGTGAAATTGCACAAACGCATCCAGGCTTGTCGTCTCAAGACCACAGCTGAACCCGCCACTCTAGCTGCTCCTTCTGATGCGTGAGATATCAGTCGCATGGAGGAGTTGGATATTGACTCATTGGTGGCCAGCTGAGAGGCCACTTTGTTATGGACCTCATCAGACACGGCACCAGCCAAGGTTTCAGAGATCTCTGAAATTAAATCCCTTTGAAGCCTGGTCAAGTGTGCCATATAATTCTGGGACCTGATAGCAAAGGTCGCTGATGCAAAGGTGCGCTTCCCTATCCTTTCCAGGGCCCGGGACTCTTTGTTGGGCGGATGGATAGTCTGGCTTTCTTCTTCCGCCAGATCCTTTTTGGTTGCGGCCACCACCACCAGAGCATCCATAGGAAGACCTTTAGACCAATGGGGATCCGTAGCAGGAGGGGACAAAATCTTATCTGGCCTCCGGGGAATAGCCTCGACAATGTCAGGAGCCTTCCATGCACAGTGCACGATGAGCCGGACAAGTTCATCGGCAGGTGGAGTAACCCAGGAGGTAGGGAGCCGGGCACGAAAGGTGTGCAGGAACACAGACTCCTCAGAGGTTTTATTAGTGGGCTGCCAGTCATCTCTCTGTTTAAGGATTTCGAGGATATCACTAAAGGATACCTCAGAGGGTGACTGAGGGGATCCTTCCCCATCATCAAATCTTTGTCTTCAGTGAGGGACTCCTCTGTGAAGTCCATGTCCTTCCTCGTGCACGAACTTTTCCGGTGAACTTCCTCAGAGGGTGAAGCTGGGGAAGATAATAGAAAGGGAGTTTCCTGTAGGAATATGTCCTGAGGCCCTTGCACCCGGTGTCCGCTAGGTGTGACTTGTGAACATAGTGGTCCAGAGGAGGGCGGGGAAATAGACAGCACAGTATCACCAGCAGAAGCAAAAGCCTTCTCCATCAGTTGAAAGGCTGGTCCACCTGAAGAGGGGTGAGTGTTCAGGACAGGAGTCACCCCTCCCCTAAGTGGCTCAGCCTGCCGACCTGGAGTCCCCGGATGGCTGTGAAACAACAAATTACACGTGTCACAACTATCATCCTGGGTCGTAGCAAAGCTCCCCTGCCACGAAGGCAACTGCGGTTCTTTAGTGAGGTCCATAAAGGGAACTGTAGATGGGGAAGACTGTGCTATATCAATGGACTTCAAAGGCAAGGAAGGAGGAGAATAAGAAGGGGTCTTTGGAGATGGGTGATCACCTCCCAAGGAAAGATAAGTTCTGGGGGGGGTGGGAGATCTCTGGCCAGAAGCACTTGATCCACAAGACACAATACGTCGTGTTCTGAAAGGCTTCTAGTGGACCTCACGGAGACATCTGAGGGAGAAACAGGTCTGTCCACAGAAGAGACAAGCTCGGTGCCCACTTAACCAGTCTGCACTGAGAACAACGGTGCTGAGAGAGACTGGAATACAAGTGTCTGCACCGAGGAAATCATTGGTGCCGAGGTCACGGTTTGCACTGACAAAAGGATCGGTGCCGAAGTGGTTGTCGATACTGAAGCTGGAACCGACAAAATTGGTGCCAATAACGGAGGCATCTGTACAGAGTAAGATGTCGAAGCCGACATGGTCAAGGTCTGCGCCGACTGAACAGTTATTG
>NC_056744.1:3901475-3983975 GCF_019279795.1 Protopterus annectens | reverse complement strand
TCCAGCAGTGTGCAGGCGTTCCTGTTTTCCCTGACATCCGCAGGATGGTCTTGCCTATTCTGTCCTGCAAACTCTGTCAGAAATTACTCGTGAAACTTTGTACAACAAAAGCTAAGGTTGAAATGTCTTTCTCTGTTCGAGCATAGTGTAACTGAGCATCAGTCAGAGCTCTTAATCTGTACCCTGCTTTCTGTCTTACTGCTGTAGTACTGACCCATTAGCAGTTTTTCTGTCATTTCAGTAGCTGCTCTTTCAAATACTTCTACACCAGAAGAGCTTGAAAAGGCAATCTTGGAAACCTGCCTTGAGGAGTGTTGAATCTGCAAAGCTTTGATCTGGCTGTATTCAGCCTGATTTGCACAAACTCTTGATTAGCATTAACCACAGGGAAGAATGTATGATTACACACAGTGGCAATGACTCATCAGTTGTTTTAAGCAGATAATATTCTCTTTGATCCATTTAAATCACTAGGATGTATGCATATTCTCTGGCTGGTTTGCTTCATATCTGTTAACATGCAGTTCACCCACTCAGACAGTTGTTTGGTTTCCTTAATTCATATTATGGATTCCATGCACTCCAGTTACTGCTCAGTTCTACTACTGAGTGCTGCTGTGACTCTTGGTGCATGTGTAACCTATACAGCCTGCTGTCATGACAACCTTAATAGGTTAATCTCCTAGCTGACAGCTTCTGTTCAAGTCTCAAGCTTAAAAGTTGTTGCGTCGTTCGGCTTTTCCCGGTTAGGGGTCGCCACAGCGGAACTCCGGTCCGCTAATGATTGGCAGTAGATTTTTACGTGCCGAGTTACCAGCTCTTACGCACAACCTTCTACAAAGGTAAGCCCATTCACGCATGTCTCCACACAGAAGACACTTTAGCTGAGAATCGAACAGGACAACATCTTACTGTGAGGCGACAACGCTACCGCAGCACCACCACATTAGTAATAGTTTTACCTCTAATCACATTTTTCTGTCTAGAAGTGATTTCTATGGTATTTACTATTCTTATTGCTTTCAAATTGTGGAACTCGGCAGTTCTCCTATCATTAAACTTTCAAGTGTTCATTTGCCTATGTTAGATGCAAGTCTTGTTGTAGCATTCTATTTTGAGTTTTAGACCTAATTTACAATGTTTTACAACCTCCACATAGTCTGTAGCCCTTAATTCCTTTGCAATGTGCTTTCTCATGCCTTTAGACAGACTGCTTGCATTATTATGCTTAACCACCCATTTATTGTCAGCTTCCATCTTTGATACCACACAGGTTTTAGTCTTCCATCCTTTTTTTTTATTTACTTTATTAGTTTTTATCCTTATTTTCATCCACAGCTTTTATTACTGTTTGGTTTACAGTAAATCTAAAACTTTCATCCTCAGGACAGATATCTTGTTTATGATTTGTTCTTTTAAGGCTAAAAGCATTGCATATTTCCTCTTTTGCGACCTGAAGGAGCATAAGACATAGAACTATTTCCATGTCTGAGATATAAATCATTTGAGTGAAGTACAGCTGAAATGTTAAAATCCAGAGTTTCCAGTGATGTGAAAAGTTTCCACCCAGCTTTAAGGATGATATTGGATGTACTGGAAGTATCTCAATCCATCAACTAAAAATAAGCAGCTCAAATATTGGTTTCAATGGAAATAGTCAGGGTAAAAATCTGTTTGAAGCAGTGAGTTGTTTGTCCGTCCATCCAAACGTCCACCCACCCACCCACAACCCCTTTTTTCCCATTTTTGCACGTGTCATAATTTATCAAAATGCTAGCCTCTTTAAAATTTGTAGTAATACAGTGGAAATTGGATTGTTTTTGTTGAAAACTAAGATAAGGCAGGCTAGTTAATCCATATTGATATGACATGGTAAGGACAAATCAAACAGCTTAAATATTCATCACCTGGTGCCAAAGTAAGTTTAATTCTGAAACCAAGTAGTGTATGAAAATTGCTGAGTCTACACACAGACAAGATGAACAATAGACTACTTATTGAAATGCCAGTGCTCTTACTGCCAAGAGACAGCAAGCTGAAAAAAAAACACCAGAAAGGCAGGAGAAAAGTAAATATTGAACATTGCTCTTCTTTAAACTTCATTTTTGGGAGGCATTCCCCCTGCACACCCACAGAACTTATATATATTTTAGGTCATCCTACCTTGGAGAAAAGGGAATATTCTAAAAAGTGGCCATCTTGGATTTAGTATGTGCAAGTCCATTTTTTTCGACCCTTCTGTCTCAGCATTACAGCTAAATGTCCCAACATTTCAAATGGTTACCTAAACAAAAGCTGTCTGATATGATGTTCATTCAGTAAGAACCATTTCTGAGTTGTACTGGTGCCTTTGAGACTGAAATAATAAGTGCTTTTAAAGACACTAGCACATTATCAGCCATATACACTGATGTATGACTGTATGTGTTGTACACATCTGTTGTGGTACCAACTGAATTCCATACATGACCTGGAAATGGGTATTTGCAGTGGCGGCTCATGCCATTGGACTGCAGCCCTCCCAGCTGTGGAAAGACAAAAGAAGAACATTTTTAAAAAATAAAATATTTAGATTTCATTTGTATAAACTATAGTACTGTTTGTTGTCTGTACTGCTGGCTAGCTGCTTAGCTGCGAGTATAATTGACTCACTGAAGTCCCAGAACTCGAGTTCCGGGCTTATAAAAAAAAAAAATAGTTTCTGAAATCCAGACTACTGTTAAAGCAGTCCAGGTTAAGGAGAGAAGGCATCAATATGATGCCCCTTAGTCTATGCGGTTTGCAACCACATAAAAATGGAAGGGGATCGGACTGCCATGTCCGCAGTCACGTACATGATGTGTCTGAATGGCTGGATGACTAGTGGCTACTGGCTACTGATTGGTTCTTGCTCATTTCCCGTGGAAAAAGAGAGCAAGAAACAGTCAGTAGCAAGTTTCTACTAATAACCATTCATGTATCATAAGAACTGCCTTGCAGTAAATGTCTTATTTAGATGTAGACTTAGATGACTAAAATACAGAATTCTGTAAAGGGATCCTCATATTTTTACCTGTAAAATGTCCTGTAGAAAATTGTCTTTCAGCAGTACTTTAACTTGTACACAGTCACATAGCTCGTAACTTCAATCGGGGATCATCAGACAGTGGCGCTGAGAGCTGACTTGGAGACTGACATAATAACACATGCAGAAGGAAAGGCTACTTAAGTAACAAACTAAGAAATACAATAAAGTGATTTATTTAAGTTACGCAGCACTGAGGTGCAAGCTGTGGAAAACATCTGATTGTACTGTATATGCATAAATCGCGGTTGTGATTTTTGTGTTTGTTGCAGCAATGTGACGCCTGTTTTCACATTTCCTTCTTGAAACTTTTCTTCCTCTGTCAACTGTAAATAGTAAGGAAGAAGAGAGATGTCACGGTGTTCGTTATTTATATCGGGGTGTCTGTCGCTTCCTTTGCCTACCTTTCTTAGTGATACATTTTTTAGTTTTAGACTGGGCGCTTTTGTAAATGGATACTTCCATTTATCTCTGTATACCTTATTTAATAATTGTGACAGTAAGATATATTCATTTACTTTTTCTGGGACATCTCTGTTGTTTCTCATGGAACCATAAATGTCGCAAAGTTTGTGAAACAATGTCAGCAGTATAGGTCTGTACACAGCATTCTGATAGCTAAGACAGGTTTGCTCTGGTAGAAATGCTGTTTACATGATCGCAGGGGGTGTGGGCAACAGTATAAAGTGTCAGTATATAACAGACATTTCTGACTACAGCCTTTTAGAAAGCCACTTCCTTTGGTTATTTTTAGTATGTCAGTCTAAATCATATTGCTATTTTGTTTTTCTGAACCATTTTAGGCACTGCTCTTACCCTGCAGATGTGCTTTCTGATTATCCTTTCTCTGAATACCTGTTCACTAAAATATCCAATGCAGGGCCTAACAGGTAGGTAAAATATGTGACACTTAGATTTGAAAATGGAGGTGTATTGATTGCACAAATATTGAATATTTTTGGACTAACCTGCTTCTCAAGTTATGATAAATGTATGCTTTAATAATTTATTTGGCAGTGTGTGAAAGTAGTTGTCTAAAGAAGCTTTTTATGACTTATACTGAGTGACATGGCTCATAAAAAGGCAGTCTGTGCTCCAGCAAACAGCGTAGTTTCTTTTCCTTTCTTCCCTTCCCCATTTCTGACTATGCATTCCATTTCCACCGTGCCATTCTTTCATGCTATACTGCCTTTGCCCATACCGTTTTCTTTACTGGGGGAATTATACTGTTATCCAGTCTCTGACTGGATTCTTACAACAGCACTTATCTTACATCACTGAATTATTTTACTTTGTTTTGAACATACTTACTATAGCAATCCACGGTGGTGCAGCGGTAGCATTGTTGCCTCACAGCAAGAGGTTCTCCCGTTCGATTCTCAGCTAGTGTGTGGAGAGTGCCTTCTGTGTGGAGTCTGCATGTCCTCCCCGCGGGTCGAGTGGTGTTCCGAAAGACATGCATGAATGGGCGTGCCTTCGTTGAAGGTTGGGCATCGAGATGGCAACTCAGCACCGTGAAAATCTACTGCCAATCATTAGCGGACTGGAGTTCCGCTGTGGCGACCTCTAACCGAGAAAAGCCGAAAAGAAAAACAAACATTAAGTTAAAAATTGCACATGTAATATATATAAAGGTATTATTTTATCCTCTAGGCATATCAGGTGGTAAGCAATGGGGGCTCCATGAAAGCCCTGGCTTCTAACAATTCAGTGGTGCTTTGAGGCTTTCTGTTCTTAGGAATTCACATCTTTGATCATTGAAGTTAGAATATAATAACAGGCATTTCAGTTTCAGATTTCATACCCTTCAGAAAATTCATACTAAATGCAAGACCTACTATTTTATTAACTTTCTAAGTTTGGTAAGAGCAATATTTAAAAAATTATCCTTATTTTGGGCCTTTGTCCCACTTTTATTTATGGCTTTGCCCAGATTTCTTGCCCTGAGGTTGAAAGTATGACAAATGTGTCAGGGCCATCACAGTCAGCTAGAGACATTTCATATTGTGATATACTTTTGTTGTACCCCACTCCCCCATGTACTGACTTTGGATGTTAAAAGCAAAGCAAGGAGTGGTTATGCAGTGTAAATGTTCAGACAGAGTATCCCCCCATCCAAGGTAGACGCAAGTACACAGTGGCTTTTCATCTGTCCTCGATTTTGCAAAATGTTTTGGTTTTCTATAATATTTTTATACTGTTGATTTTTGCTTCTTATTATTCAGAAAATGCATGTTGTTGCAGTGCCTGTTGCTCTGTGTTTTAAGTATTAATGCTTTAATGACCATCAGGTAAGCTTGTCTAAGATTGTAAGATGGAAGTAAGCTTTAATAACCATACTGTTAAAGAAGCATCAACATTGAAAGCCTTTTTGTTGTTGTCATGAAGAGAATATTTACGTAACTAGATAACGTATAAGCCTTAAGTATTGAAATGCATATGACAGTATTTGCAATAAAGGACAGGATTACAGTATTTTCAGAAGCTCATTACATTTGTTGGAGACTTGCAGTCATCTTTGCAGGCTTTACCTATAAACTAAACAGAATGGCAATCTATCGTGTGGTCCATAACCTGTGCAGTAATCCTTTAAGCAATTTATTTATCTTGAGCTTTTCTTGTTTGCTGTTCATTTTTTAGTTTGATCAGGCTTTCCTCATGAAACAAGTAGATAGTTGTCAGGCAGCAAGTCTTTTTTGGATAAGAAACATTTTTACATGTGTGGGTATCACAGAGATTGCTACTTTCAGCATGTTACTTGGTACTTTTATAAAGCTGAATATAAATTATAATTAGAACTGCAGTTCAAGGAGAAGTGGTTTGAGTTGAGTACTGATTTTTTTATACTTGACTTTTACTGGCATTTCAGTAATGTATTTAAAAAGTAATTTATTTTTATGCCTTACAACCATCTAGATAGTAAGTAAGCTGTCTTGTAGCAATGCATTGAAATATTTTTCTCCACTTCATTTTGTCTTGATTGAACTTTCATAATGACAGTTGGGCACCCAGGGGAGCGCATTTAAAGTCCCAGTTTTTGTGGTTTTGAGCATAGCCCCACCCCTTTCTAGTTGTCCCCACCGCTTGACATTGGCCCCAATCATTTAGCTGTCAACAGCAGCCCTCCTTTGATTTGAAGTCACCAGCTGCCACTGAGTATTTGGCCATTTATTTTGGACTCCTTTTTTGGTATGCATTACAGATGGCACATGTTCACTACTTGTTCTGCATGAATTGTCATTATGGTCAATATATTATATCTCTTTCTGTTTTTCTTTCACTTTACCATTCCCATATGTGAATTGTCTTAAGTTTTCTTTTGGCTTTCATAAACAAAGTCTGTGTGAATACATTTTCAGTTTATTTTTTGAATGGAAATTAAGACAAGATTTCTTTCTCTAAGTTGTCAGTATGAGTATTTATTTATTTAAAGACATTTGTTTACCAGGAATGTCTGACTGATTAGAGCCTTTTCTCAGTGGAACCCTGGGGGGAATCTCCATTATTCAGACATCATTTGTATTCAGTTTCATTCATGAACAATAGTTCCATTATTCAGACATCTTTGACATCAGTTACATTATTTACAGTTTGTTAACAATAACAGATACATGGGTTGTATATGACTAATTTTAATGTTGGGTTATAGCAGCCCGAAGGAATGGAGGAGGCACAAGGAAGATAAAGGAGATGAGATTATGTAGGAGTGAATAGTTGTGATAATAGTACATTATATTTTGTGCAGCAGAGAATTATGGCACAAATTGTTGTAGCTATATTATCAATTTAACCAGTGGTGGTACAGATGCAGAGACGTTTATCAGTCAGGTGTTGCTTCAGTTGGCATTCAAAGTTTTTTTAGGTTGCAGACTCTTCTTAAGTGGAGAGGATGGTACTCCACTTATTAACAGTGCAGTGTAATTACAGTGAGTATCCTGCATTGTTGTTACATGTAGTTGTGGAGAGTAATGATTTGCCAATGGAGCATAGAGGTCTCTTAGTAGTGTAAGGTTGAATGATGAAGTACATTTTTTGAGGGTTATGCAGTTGTTTGAAGGTTATATTAATCCTGAGTACTACAGAGAATTATTTAATTTGAGCCAGTTTAGTTGTTTAGAGAGAGGCAGTGATGTGATCTATAGTGTTGGCCAGTTTTGAATTTGGCTATGATATTGTTGTATTGCTCTAGTTTGAATGACGGAGAGAAGTTGAGACTGTTTATGATAGGCGATGCATATATTAGGGTGGAGAATAGAAAATAAGTGGCTTTGCTTTGTCTAACAGAGTCAGTAAGGTAGCGTTTACTATACAGAGGTAGCCGAGATTTTGGTGTGTATTCTTTATGGCTTGCTGAAGATAGAGATCGAATTTCAGGTGTTTGTCTATAATCACACCTAGTAGTTTGGTGTGGGATACCATTTAATCTATTGTTCATTTTGAATGACAGTATGTTAAAGGGATTTTTTGGGAGGAGAGTTGTGGTGTACAGTAATAGTGTAGTTGTTTTTTGCTCCAGGACACGTTGTGAGTTGTCAAGCAAAGCTTCTGTGGAGGAGAAGTATTTCTGGGGGAGGGTGGCCTAATGGTTAAGGTGTTTGCCTTACAAACACAAGGTGCAGGGTTTGAGTCTCACAAGGGATAATTGGCTAGGCTTAAAATGGCTCGCAAGGGCAGTTAGCTTAGTACTAATGTATGAATCTATGGGTAGTGTCCTAGTAAAATATATTTGAGTGGAGTCATTGGAGCATTGTAGTGTGGTGGCCTCTTTGGCTGCTGCGTTTAGGTCATTGATAAGTAAAGACTAGTGATCCTAGGACAGAGCCTTGTGGGGCTGACATATAGGAAGGAAAGAGGAGAAATAATCCCACCATTTCACTCCTAGGGACGTATTAGACCGTTAAATAAGAAACCAGTTAAGTGAGGAGGTGATAGCCCATAGGAAGGGAGCTTAGTTAGGAGAATTTGATGATTGACTGTGTGGAATGCCTTTGACAGAGCCAGAAATAGGACAGAGGTTAAAAGACATGAATTTCTACTGCAATGTATTATATCTGTGAGCCATAGAAGTAAAGGGGTTGTATTGTGATTGGGTCTGAAATGATGCTGTGAGGGAAAGGGGAGGTTTTGAGAATTAATAAATGTAGTAAGTTGTGAATGAATATATCTTTCCCAAGATTTTGGATAACCATGAGAGAATATTATTATATATGTTTTTTTTTCTATAAGATGGGGATATATTTTTCTTGGAGAGAGCAGGTTACTAGAATTGAGACAGGATATGCAAGGCTGTCTGCACTAAGTTTGAGGTTTTCAGAGGGAAGTTAATCAGGGGCAGTGATTGTTGTCTTAAGGGTGCAGAGGTATTTTTTAATTGTAGATGCTGGCACTGGAGTCCGTGTGAAAGTCTGATGTAACTTCAGTGATTGGAATAGGATGGCTGTATTTGTAGTAGTTTTGTAGGAAGGCGGTTACTGCATTTATAATAAAATGAAACACTGCAAGCAGCAATTATCACCAGCCACCCTTGAAGAAATCTGTTTTATTCACAATGTTAAAATGATTGAGAGTTTTCATCCCCATGTAATAGGGACTTCTTCAGAATCAAAGTAGAAAGCTGCCAGCTTATTTAAATAATAAACAAGCAGTAACATCACACAATTGTATAAAAACTTTTAAAGGTACCATTCCATATACCAAAATGCATGTCCAGTGCTTAAAATACAACCAGTATAAGAACTATGTGCTTTATAAAAATGTCACTTTAAAAAAATAATTTTATATGATAACTTCCAAAGACACATATTGTAAACCAGTAATAAGTGCATAAACACAATATTCTTAAGGGATGGCTTTTCTGATTAATATGAGTTTGAGGGAAATCATTTCATTTAATCCTGGTGTTTGTGTGGCTAGCAGTCTTATTTGCCATTTAATCTCTTTCCTCAATATAACTTCTGTAATCCCCCCCCCCTGGGGTTTGGTATAACTCGCTCTATTATGGCAAAAGAGAAATTAATAAAACTGGTACATGTTGTGGAATGTTTATATAATGCATTGTTCATGTTTTTCATGGAAATCTGATACTGGTGTTCATACATCCTGTCCCTTAACCATCTCTCAGTTTTTCCAATATAATAGGCTCGGCAGGATTTACAAATAGCAAGATAAATAAACCCTCTGACAAAACACACCTTAGACTTAAGCGGAATCTCCAAAATTAGTGTGTTTTTGTCATAGATATGTTTGCATTGTGAGCACATACTACATTTGGATGCGTCTGATTTATCTAATTCCAACTTTGTGGGGTTTGTTATAAGCTTTTCTTAAGGTTTATACCTGTTTTAAACACAAAAGTGGGCTTAAAACCAGTTTTGACCACAATGTGAGATTACTTCTCAAAATAGCCCAGTTATTTTCTATAACTTTCCTAACTTGGTGAACCCTTCCCTAGTAAAGAATAACCATAGCTATCTAAGTTTTTTTTTTCCATTAAGACATCTCTTTCTTGTATTGCACTACCGAGTGCAGGATTATATCCCCCCCCCCCATTAATTTTTAACATATTCCACAGTCTCATCAACTAGTTCAGCAGGGTAACTTCTCTCATAAAACATCTCAGCTACTTTATGCAGCTCACTCAATATCACCTACCATCGATGTCATTTGGGCAACTTGCACAAGTTGCCCTTTGACAGTACTTTTCTTTTGGTGGTGTGGGTGGCTACTAGAATACTCTAAGTAAGAGTAGCTGAATGTGGGTTTTCTATAGACACTGGATTTAAACCCATTATCAATCTTCTGAATATAGGTGTCAAAGTAATGTATACCCTGGGAGCAACTAGTGTAAGTGAATCTCAAAAAAATTGGTTGTTTCACTCAAATAATCAATAAATTCCTTGATTTTACATCTGTACCTATCCACAGAATAAAGATGTCCAAAAACCGAATGTACATCCTCACGTTTGAATAGCTCACTCTTAAAAACCTTGTTAAATTCCCATTCTAGTAACACCAGGTTCGTATTTATGGGAGCACATGAGGCTCCCATAGCTACGCCTTTGTTCTGTTTGAAGTACTCGTCCTCAAAATATATGTAATTGTAATCAAGCACTAAACTCATAAAGTCAATAATTAAATTTACCTTATTAGAAAAATTAGTATTTCTACGTATACTGTCAGAAAATAAGTTCTTCCCTTCGTGTACACCCCTGGGATCACTTCATTGGCTCTGCTTTTCAGAGGCTCAATTAATTAATCTATGGGGTGGCAAAAGCCAACACACTATGGCTAGGCTTATACATGCCCTTGGGCAGATAGCTTAGTACCTACCAATGAACCTATGAATCTATTTCTAGGTATTGATGTGAACAAGTCCACCACATCAATAGTGAAGAAGATAATATTTTCTTCCCATAGTGTGTCCTTAATTATGCTTAAAAAGTCCCACAACTCTTTTTAAGGAGGTGTTCTGCACCATTACACACATTTTAACCATTTGCCTTTGACTACACCAAAGGGGTAAGTTTTAAAACCTTGCCCAGAAACAATAGGCCTAAACACTAAGTTCTCAAGCCCCTTGTGTGTCTTTGGAATCCCAAATAAAGTACCCACAATGGGGTCTTTAACTTTCAAATATCCATGTACCTCATGAGTGATTCTCCCATCTAACAAACATTCCTCAAGATAATCAATTTTAATCTCATTAATAGCATTGGAATATGTGTCTATCATTTAACATCTCAAAAATCGTTTGGGAATATTGTAATGCATCAAAAATCACTGTACCCCCACCCTTCTCGGGCCACATAACCCTAATGGTTTTGTCATTTCTTAATTGTTGTAAAAGCTCCTTTTCTTTCTTAGATTGTTAACAAAATACGTTTTTTCTTCCTTAACTTTTAAAGCATATAAATCTTCTATAATGGCCTTTTCCAGGGTATTTAAAGTAGGGTCTAAAGGTGGATTACTAGTGTTTTTTGACTTTATATCATTTCCTTTTCCCCCTTCTTTGAACTGTTTTCTGATCTTGAAATATGTAAGCCAGATTTAATTTTCTCATATATAATTTTAACTCAGTTATAGTGTCGGTGTAGTCAAATTTCCTTGATGGAACAAATTTCAGACCTTTTCTTTGAGAGTTATTGGTTGGTGATTGGCTGGGTTGGGTTGATTTTCCAGGACTGAGCATTGTATTTATTGATTTGTATTTTTTGGATTGTTTGAGTTTTGCATGTTGTTACAATAAGCTTCTTTTAAATTAGTTTTTTTTATCCTGTTTTATACATTGTTTGGTATAGTTCCTTTAACTGCATGCATTGCAGGAATGTTTGAGACTTGGTTTATAGCCATGACTTCAGCCTTTAGCACCGAGTTGCATGAGCTGCTTTGTTTTTTTTTTTTATTTTTTTAGTTAAGCATGGAATAACTTTGTTTTTAACTCTCTTTGCTCATAATGGTGTTTTTTTTATATGTACTGAACGCGGACATCAAGAAGCTAAGTAGATGAAGTAATTGGCATATACACTGCAATCTCTTGGTCAAGAGAAAGGATAGTGGCCAGCTCAGTACTGTTCTTTGGGGGAATGTCATAGCCACTATCCAGCACAGGGCCGACAAGTGTTTGATTTGTTAATGTGAATAGACAGCAAGGCTCTTCATGTTAAACTTACATTGCACAGTGAAGGTGTTCTCAGTGTGTGTTGCGGCAGTGCTGTTTCAGGGTCAGGGAACACTGTCGTGACCAGAGGCTATTGCACAAAGACAGTATAGCGCTGAAGTTTTTCTTTCTCCTCTGTCATTGACAACTGCAGAATTTCTAGAAGAATCCATTATTTTTTTTCCTTTTCGTTTCTAGAAATTGTTTATACTTTGTAAAATTCTGTGTTGGGCATATGTGCTGTGTGTATTTGACTGTGTTGTGTTTCTTTCACTTTTAGGTTATACTTTTATAAAGTAACTAATATCCTATCAGTGATGTCTTATACAAATGTCTTCCTGAATATGCTTTACAAGGGGTTGTGCTCTCTTTCCACATTAATTCGTTTAATGCAGACATCTTCAAGGAATTTCTTACCTGCATTTGTTGTGGGTAATAGCTGTTGTTTTGACTGAGCATATCTCTTTTTCTGCATCTATAATGGTCTTATAAGATCATAGTTCCTGTAACCAGTATAACTAGCATCTACTTCTAACACAACATTCTTTTTTCTTTCTTTTTTTTTTTTTTTTTTTTTTTTTTTTTTTTTTTTTACATTGCAGTGATTCAGTGTTTTAAGATATGTATCTAGTTTATTTTGTGTTTCAGAACTCATTTCTTGTTCCTAGTGTCATTCCCAGGCTACATCCTGCACTAACAGCTTCATATGAATCAGGGTAGATTTTGACTTATTAGGTGTGTACTTTGCAAGCCACGGCATCAGTCCTGGGAATCGTTGCAATGCTGCTTGTCATTTGGATTTGGCATTGATGATCTAGGATTTGTAACTCAGGTTTCAGATTGTCAGAGTATTATTTATGCATTTTATGGTTGTCACTTTTACTTTACAGGTACTCTCACTTTAACATGAAGTTATGTTTTCTTAATGTGTTTAAGTTCAACTTTGGCTTTCAGTGCTGAAACCTAAGCACTCTAGGTGAGAATAATTATAGCACAGTATTTGAAGCAATAATGAATATAGTATGCCACGGTGGTACGGCGGTAGCGTTGTTACCTCACAGCAAGAAGTTCTCCCGTTCGATTCTCTGCTTGGCTTGGGAGTGCCTTCTGTGTGGAGTCTGTATGTCCTTCCCGCAGTTGGGTAGCGTTCGAAAGACATGCATGCATAAATGGGCATGCCTTCGTTGAAGGTTGGGCATCGAGCTGGCACATCGGCATTTCGTAAAAAAATCTACTGCCAATCATTAGCAGACCGGAGTTCCGCTGTGGCGACCCCTCACCGGGAAAAAGCCGAAAGACAGACAAGCAACATTTGAAGCAATAATGAATATAATTACTACAAAATTAGGATTGTTATGTGTAACAAGTAAACTATGAGTAGAAGGGAAACACTTTTTTTTTTACTTTATTGAACAATACATAGGAAGATGAAAGATCATATAACAAGAGCAAATTTAAACGATCAGAAAAAAAGCATTGAATAGTTTCATAATAGTTTCAGAAATGAAAACAGTTCATTAATCTTCATGACATAATTGTTCTGAAAAAGATAATAGTGAAGGTTGTCCAGTAATCCTCTGCTAGACTGGTTAGTTGCCTTCTGAGTGTTGTGTCACCCTTACCTTCAGTCTGATCACCAAATTGTAAGATTTTCTGTTTTGTTTAGGGAAACTGGGGCCTTAGAGTAGGCCGTGGTTTTAATTAGATAACTTCAGGTAGCTTGATTGAGCTCCTTAAAGGAGGAGGATGTTTTAGCTGCAGCAGCACAGGTTGAGATGCTTTTTGCAGTATGTTCTCAGCTGTCAATCTCTCTCTGTAATATGTTTGTACCCATGGCTGTTCCAGAATCATCTGGGATGTGATGCATTTTGAATCATCACTGTGCAACTTTTCAGTACTGCGGTGGTGGTGCTGCAGTAGCATTGTCGCCTCACAGTTAGACGTTGCCCATTCGAGTCTCAGAGCGTCTTCTGTGTGTCGACATGCGTGAATGGGCATTCCTTCGTTGAAGGTTGTGCGTTAGGCCCGGCAAGCCAGCATGTAAAAATCTACTGCCAATCATTAGCGGACCGGAGTTCCGCTGTGGCGACCCCTAACAAGGGAAAAGCCGAAAGACACAAACAAGCAAACTGTGTAACTTTGCAATGAGTGCCTAAAAATGTGAAAAAGTTGCAAAATGTTACACTGTAGTTGAAGTCTGGTTATTTTCATTTAAATGCTGAGTATTTAAATTCTGTACTTTTCATCAGCTTTACTACAGGATTTACATTTTTTACAGTGGTTATGGAAATGTTACCACATTTGACCTTTGAATAATTGCTGCAGATCAATAGAAGCTTAACTGTGTTATTCTGCAGGATGTTTCCTGAAGTTGGAGGGGGGTGAAAAACGTTTCTGGCTGCTCTTAAAACTCCTAACAGACGACTGCAGCTTTACCTACATTTGACACTTTTGACTGAACCTGACTTTTTCCAATTGCTTTAATGTACCACTGCTTGGAAGAAAGTTCACAGACCTCTTCATTCATTAGTGTGAGATGCAGTAACGTTCGTGACAAAAAAACTTCTGGCCATACATTTATGATAAAAAAAGAACACTACTGAAGCCTGTACAATGTGTAATGGCTTAAAAACTAAACAACAACACATGGCAATCTGAGTGACCAAAACAAGGACTTAGTGTTTAGTGCTTTCATCTTTTAATTCAAGGCTGCATTAGTAAGCAAAACCTAACAGTTACTAGTCTCCATTCATATACATAAACTGTACAATAGGTGTAGTTTAAGCCTGTGGGCTCAGTTCCAAAAGACTTACGCATAGTATGTATTCTACCTATGTTCCAAATTTCAGCTGTACACCACAAATCTATTAATTACCTTTATTTGTAAATTAATATTTTTTGTTTGTTCTCTCCACTGTAGCTGTTTATGTGCTGCGTACCACTGTAAAAACATGTCTATTGTAATTTGTGTGTAAGATCATGTCTAAATATCTAAATGTATCTGTAATTTTTCTATGTGGAGCTTTTCTCCCTGGGCCTCTGCTGAAACAAGGCCTTTTTGGCTCAGCCAGACACCCTTGGTTAACAAATGTAAAATAAGTAAATAAAAATAGTGTAAGCGACCACTCACACTAAATAAATAAATAAAAATAGTGTAAGCAAACAGGTCTCTTAGAGTCTGGCTTCTGGTGTAAGCCTGTTTATAGACAGACATTACACCAAAGTAAAAGTAAGTCACTTAAACTGATTCAAGGCTGACTTACACTAAGAGTAACTCTTTTGGAATCTAGCCAAAAATGTACAATTTAAGCAAAAAAAATTAATGTAATGTTATAAAGGAGGAAATTATTTATCTCCGTATTTGTTTTATATGCAGATATGTTGTGCTGAGTTCTTATAAAACCTCAAAGGTTGTTGTCTTTCGGCTTTTCCTGGTTAGGGGTTGCCACAGCGGTACTCCGGTCCGCTAAGGATTGGCAGTAGATTTTCACGGTGCCGAGTTGCCAGCTCGACGCCCAACCTTCAACGAAGACATGCCCATTCATGCATGTCTTTCGGAATGCCACTCGACCTGTGGGGAGGATATGCAGACTCCACACAGAAGGCACTCCCCGCACACTAGCTGAGAATCGAACGGGAGAACCTCTTGCTGTGAGGCAACAATGCTACCGCTGCAAAACCTCAAAGGTAATGGCATGAAATTAATACAGCACAAAACTGGACTGAGCATTTGCAACCACACTAGCACTGTACAGTGACTCTGTTATAATTTCACTCTTAACAGTTCATAAAACCCTTAACTGGAATACAGCTGCTCTGTAAGGGATGGCATTTTTTTCATTCAGACCAAGAATGAAAAACTTACTGAAAAACAAAAGGCGGTGGTAAGTGTAGAAACTTATGAAAACCAACAAAGATCCTAAGCATCTTACATGCACAAACAGTGATAACCCCTTTACTGGTTCATCATCATAAAATGTTTTCTGTGTCTTTACCATTGCCCAGTGAGAGCAACTAAATTATAATCTTGATACACAATTATTGTGACATCTTGTTATTGTTGAGTCCTAGGTATACCACAAGTTTGTAAAGACTTATGCATGTTTATATTTTCAATTAAAATAGGAATGATGTTACATGGCATGCAAAATAAATTTCAGTATATTGAATATCTTGACATTCCAAAAAAAGTTAGTGTAATGAGAACTAAACAAAACAAACAAAAAAAAACATATAATCGAATTGAATACACACACACACACACACACACACACACACACACACACACACACACACACACATAATATAAGCCCATATATTCATATATAACACAGGATGAAAATAGATTATTTATATATAAATATATCTCTATATATCTGTTACATTGACAATGAAAAATTTGTAAAACAGTGATCACAATTGTAAGTATTACCATTACATTTGCAATCACTGAGTAACGTCAAAATTCCTACTGTACAATATAAAATAAAGCATGCATCCTACACTACTGACATAACTATTGCCTCCCAGTTTGACAAGCCCCTCCTATACTGATTACATCAGCCTCTTACATCATCTAACCCACCCTGGGCCCCATAGCACCACCCCCCTCTTAGCAGATTGGTTAACGCCCCTTCCACCTGATCCCTCTGAGTTTCCAGCCCTTTATCTAGCCGGGCACAGAACTATCTAGCCTTCTTTTGCACTAACTTTACCACTGGGACCTAAAGAGAGGAAGAATCCGAACCGGAGTCCTGACTTCACCACCTGGAACCTGGAGTGAGGAAGAATCTGAACAGAAGAGCCCTCAGTAACTCCTAGACTCAGGAAGAAGCTTGACAGTGAAGACACTAGACTGGAATACCATAAAACTATGCTCAAGGACCAAGAGCATTCCACCCTCACTGCAGTTACCCCACAGCAACCAGGTATAGATACTGTAGCCACGGGACCTGCATATAACAACATTTCTGCAATTTGTAGTACAATGAAAATTGCTGTTCAAGGGCACCACTACACACTGCTATATTCTTTACACCTTAGACCCAATTTGCCTATTCTTATTGAAGAACTGAAATTGTTATGTTTATTAAAAGATTTGTATACTCTGCAGTTCACCGCTTGATGGATTTTTATTCCATGGGCACAGAAAGCCTACACAAAAGGTTCAGAGATCTCAAACTTTACTTTGTTTAATTTTTCCTCCTACTTGTGCACATCCTTGAGCTCCGTAAGAAATGAGCAGTGTGAATTGTTTTCCAGTGTATGCTAGTTCTCTGCATGCATGTATTCAAAAATGGGAGTCGTGTAATGTAGCTTTAAGTGACTACCTCTCCTGCATATAAAAAGGTATGCCTTCATCAAGAGGAAATGCATGGGGAATGGTCACATTAATAAGTACACAAGTCTTTTAAAAGCAGGCACTGTAAACCTTTTTTGTTATACAAGAGAATATCAGCCTTTCATATTAATATGTCAGGAGATAGAGTCCCGTAAAACTGGGCACAGCCTCTCATATTACATCTGATAGATTGGAAAAACTTCTGTAATAAAGCTTTCATACTTGGCTCCAGAAAATATGAGCCCCACTGATGCAGACACAGCCTCTCATTTTATATGTGTTACAAAACAAACTAAAAGTCTGGTGATAACCTCATAAAAGCAGGCATTTTCAATAATCAAAGTGTAAGCCACTCTATCAGATGGACCTGATGAGGCTCAGGTGAAAATGTTGTCATAGGTTCATAGGTAGATACTAGGCTATCTGCCCTAGGGCATTTATAAGCCTAGCCAGAGTGTATTTGGCTTCCGCCTCCCTAATAGATTTAGCCTACAGTGCCTCTGTAAAGTAGGTCACAGAAGGTACCCTTTTAAGATTAGTTTACTGTGCCTCTGTCTAGCAGAGACACAGGAGAGATCCCAGGGGTGAATTTGCGATTTTCCATCCACGTGTCCAAATTTCGCTTGAAGAGGGTCAGCGAGGGGCTATGTCTAACATGAATTGGGATTCTATTCCAGAGTGAGGGGAGCCTCTGGGAAATGAATCTGTCCCTCCAGCATGTCATATTTATTTTTGTGCTGAGGTTTAGGTCACTGGAGCGTGTAGCTCTAAGGGACTTGGATTTTTTGAGGTGGAGCATGTCCATTAATTCTGGGTTTGACATGGCTTTGTACGTCAGGCATAGATCGCCTCTGAGTAGGCGGTAAGCAACTGAGTAGAGCTGGAGTTTCTTTAGTCGAGCTGCATAGGACATCTGTTTGTAGCCCATGATCCTCTTGGTGAGGTACTTTTGGGGTCTCTCCAGTTGCTGCAGGTGTCGGGTAAGGTACATCCCAAAAGGGGCATTGTATTCAATTATGGGCCTGAAGAGTGACGAGTAGAGGGGAACAATGACCTCTCTTGATCTAGATGCGAACCCTTTCGTGATAAGGTGGGCTATATAGAAGGTCTTTCTAACCACTTTGGCAACGTGATTATCAAAGGAGAGATTACTATCTATGTTGGTCCCCAAATCTCTAATTACGTCTTCCGTACTTAATGGATTACCACCTATGTGGTAATTTGTGGGCACCTTGTTTTTCCCAAAGGGGATGACTATGCACTTTTTAGCATTTAGCTTGAGGCCGTGGTTCTGGCACCAAGCATCCATCTCCTTTTGGAGGATGCTTGTGTCAGCTGGAGATTCGATTATGGCCCCCAGTTTGCAGTCATCTGCGAACTTTGTCAGCCATAATCCCCCCGTGTTAGCCTGAACCTCAGAGAAGTATATACCGAACAAGAGAGGTCCCAGAACTGAGCCCTGTGGGACGTCACTTGTAACTGGTTTGGATTCGGACATGGCACCTGCGATTCTGACCATGTGGGTTCTATCTCTGAGCCAGTTTGCAACCCATCTTGTGATATAGGGGTTGATATTTAAGCTGGTAAGCTTATTTATGATGCCCGAGTGGGGTATTGTGTTGAAGGCTTTTGCGTGGTCCAGGTAGGCTGTGTGGACTACCTTGCCCTCATCTATGGCTTTGGTAACTGTTTCAAAGAAATCAACTAGGTTTAAGAGGCAAGATCTGCCCTTAACAAAGCCGAATTGGGTAGGGTCCAGTCTCTGGAGGCTCCCAATGTCTTTGTTTATGAGTTCCATGATAATATGCTCCATAGCTTTACAGACCAGACTAGTCAGGCTTATGGGGCAATAGTTTCTGGGGTCCATTGTGGCACCACCTTTGTGGAGTGGGACCACTGTAGCTGTATGCCATTCTTTGGGTACATATCCTGTAGTAAGGCTAAGTTTGAACAGTGACTTAATGTGAGGGTTCAGTTCTTCTTGGAGCTCGTGTAAGACACAGCCTGGGACACCGTCCGGTCCCATAGATGCTGTGTTTTTTGCTTTGGAGAGGGCAGCTTTCACCTGTGCATCTGCGATGCCAGGGAGGTTACATTCAGTTGGGATAGGCGTTTGCTCCTTTGGGGGGGAAGGGGGGAAGTTTGCGCTAAATCTGTCTGCCAGGATGTTGGCTATGTGTGTAGGTTCAGTATATTTTGTACCGTTATGCAACAATTCAGAGCATATCTGGGAGTTTCCGCCCGTGTTTCTGATATAACTAAAGAAGGTCTTGTGATTATCTTTAGTGTCTAGGGCAATTTTTCTTTCGAAACTGGCCTTTGATGATTTTATGAGGGATCGAAGTTTCTTGCTAATACTGATCAGTGATGCCTTCCCTTTTTGGGATTTTGCTCTGTCATGTAGTAGCTTCCTCCTTCTGTTGTATAGCTTATTTATGGCCGGGGTTCACCAGACCGGTCTCCTGTTTTTGGAGGAGTGAGTCTTGGTTTTATTTGGGATAGCACGATCCATGCATTCCTGCAGGTGCTCATAGAATGCATTTGTAAAGGATTCTGCGGATTGGGCTGTATTATCCTCTGGCCCAGGGGCTTTGAAGGATTCCACCTCAGTCTTGAGAAGTGCAAAGTTGGCTTTGGAGAAATTCTTTACAGTGATTTCCTTGGCTGGGGGTGGGGACGGGATATGGATGTCCAGGGACATTTGTTTATGGTCTGATCTTACCAGTGAGGGGTTTACCTCTGGTGTGGAACATAGAGTCCCCATGTTGGTGATGACCAGGTCCAATATGTTGTTCCCTCTTGTGGGAGTGGTGACCAGTTGTTCCATTGCATTAGAGTTTATAAATTCAAGGAACCGTTGGGCGAGGGTGTTTGGGCTTGAGTAGTTTTCCCAGTCAATGTTTGGGTAGTTGAAGTCACCCAATAACATAGTGTTTGGAGAGACCTTCAGATTCTCCAGTGTTTTCAGGAATGCCAAGTGGGGTTCCTATAATAGGGAGGGTGTTCTGTAGCAGGCTACAAACTGAAAGGCAGTTTTGCCCGCTGTTAGTTGCACATGGATGGTTTCCGATGCTTCATGCAGTGCCACTAACCTGGAGGTGTAGGTATCCTTGATGAATATAGATACTCCTCCTCCTTTTATGCTTCGGTCCGAGTTTTGGGGCCAAAACGCATGGTATGAGTTATAACCTGGTAGTGCTGGAGTGCTCTCAGGAGCCTTGAACCAGGTTTCTGTTACTGCACAGACATCGATTTTCTCCATACTGAGGAGAGTCTCGAGTGCGTGCATCTTGAGGTTTAGACTTCTGGCATTGAGTAGCATTACCTTTAGTTTTTTTATCTTTGGGTTGTCTATGGAGGTGGGTTTGTCCTTTGAGCCTTGCCTAAAAAAGGCACTATGGGGGTGGCAAGAACCTTGGCCAGTATACGAAAGCCTAAGGGTGACAGGTGCAAGCCGTCCCTAGCGAAGCAACGTGGCTTGTCGAGCATGTCATCCCAGGCTGACAGACACTGGATTCTCCTTTGACTGACACCAATACTTTAGCCAATTGTTGAAACTGATCATTTTGTCTTTATACTGTGGCATCATTCTTGGTGAGGGCAAGATGCTACTCAAGGTCAGGGACATACCAGCCTAGGCTACATGGTCAGAGAGCTCCTCTATGTCTCTTTTCATATAGTCCAGGGAGGTACGTCTCCAGTCATTCACACCAGCATGGACAATGACTGAGTCATACTTGTATGTGCTTTGGAGTGACCTGAGTGCTTGCGTTATGTAGCGGATCCTGGCACCAGACAGGCAGCTTACAGTGACATTCTCCTTGTTCAGTCTGGTGAGTGGGACGTCAGTGTGCCGGACAATAGAGTCCCATATAACAAGTGTATTTGGTGTGTTGTTTGGCCTTATGGGCTGTGACTGTGAGGCACACTGATTTTGTGAGATATGTGATTTGTGGGTATTGTTGCTTGGATATCTGCTTCGGAGGTCTTTGCTGTTTAGGTAGATTTTTATTTAGAGCCTCCGAGTGTGTTTTTGTGTGTTTGTGTTGGGTATGCAGATGCAATAGGTCTGTGTAAGACTGGATTTGTGGTGTGGGTGGTTACCTTTTCCTCCTGACTGACTGTGCCAGTCTTGGGTTGAGAGAGCTCTGCCTCCAGTTTGGCTCTTAGATACAATTCTGTAGTTGCAGCCCATAGTGGGTTTTCATGTTTTGTTTGTTAGAAGTTAAAAATAAAAATAAAGCATTTCAACTAAAAATTAGGTTTCACAGGCTGCTGAGCTGGTAAATCCTCATGGGTCTTTCAGGAATATTCAGATAAGGGACTAACCTTTAAGCTTTGAGATTGGCTCCTTGTTTTTCCATCTCCCAGGTTTTCATCCAGATACCATGGACCCTCACACTATTGTCTGTAACTGCCTTTAAATAACTGACCTGTTGAATGTAATGTAATAGAACAAGAACACTCATCCATCTACCTGCTTAACTGAATAAACCACTTGAAGCTTCAACAAGGTGTCTTTTATACCTCCCACAGAGAGGGTATCATAGCGAGAGAGTCTCCTAAATCTGCTAGCACCACATGGGCATTGAATGAAAGGCTGTGTCCTTGCAAGAAATTAATGTAGGTTACAGAAAGATTGATTTGTGGCTCAAAGATCTGTTATTGACTGGCATTATTCATTTTGATTTCTGCAATTTCTTATTTACTATTCACCCAAGGGCACTTAATATATTTAAAATACCTATTATCTACAAGAGCTTAACTCCTGAATAAGTCCTATTGTCATAGCAAGGGCTTCAAAAACAGAATTACTTGATAACTTTATTGACTTTAAATTAAAAAAAGCACACTACTTAATTGATCTTGTGTTTTAAGCTTCTTGGCAATTTTTACTTGAAGTCAACAAGTGGACTTCTCTGTGGTTACCATCTTCATGACTGTTGACTTCAAAGGCCTTTCCTATGACATGACATAGATTTATGTTAGTTCAGGGAGCTTCTAACGGGGGATGCTTCCCTTTCAGTCAGGAACATTAACTTATTGGAAGAAACAATACAGACTGTGTTATAAGAAACTTTAATTGTTAACTTTAAAGGGGAATTTTATGTACAGATTTGTGGAGTAGCAATGGGAGGGGGGGTTGTGCCCCCATTATGCTAATTTGGTCTTGTCATACTGGGAAACTAATTGTATATTTTTTAGATGCTACTGAAGCCACTGCAAGGCTTACTTCATGTACCTAAGTAATACCTTCATTTTTGGCAAGGTACTAAAGAGGTGTTACCAGTTTGTGCAAATTTTTGGAAGATAATACTTTCTTCCTACATTTTATTTACAACTTTGCAAATGATGGCAGCATGTGTGGCTGCAT
Organism: Protopterus annectens; assembly: GCF_019279795.1. NCBI lineage: Eukaryota > Metazoa > Chordata > Ceratodontiformes > Protopteridae > Protopterus > Protopterus annectens. Next base: position 3,961,540 of record NC_056744.1, on the reverse strand, counting down.
AGGAACTTCCTCTGTTCTATTAAAAATAAAATCTGACATTCTGAATTTAAGTTTTTTTTTTGTTTTTTTTTGGCGGGGGGCTGCAGCCCCACAGCCAGTATCACAAACAACCCCTGTGTCCTGGCCAAAGGGGCCAAAACAATATTTATACAGAAATATTAACAAAGCTGGGTACTTGTGATTACTGACAGAAAAAGTGTAATAGGTGGGTAGCAGACAGTGGACTTTTATTTAATGGCAGGAATTTCTGGTGTATTTGTGTATGTGGTTGACATTTTTCAGTCAAAAATAGAGTATTCCTGCCATAAATCCAGTTTTGGTCCAATTCCTTACTGTATAGGATCATAGGTTAGTAGGCTATTGACCCTGAGGCCCTTATAAGCCTAGCCAAGAGTTTAGCCTATGTTTAGACAAATCAGCACCCATTGCCCCTGTCCAGCAGGGACATGGGTGGAATCCCAGGGGTGTATTTTTTATTTCCCATCCAGTTATCCAGGTTGCGCTTAAAAAGTGGTAAAGAGGTACTCTGCTTGATGTAGAGAGGGAGTCTATTCCACAGATGAGGGAGTATCTGGGACACAAATCTGTCCCGCCAACAAGTCTTGTTGATGTCACAGACCAGGTTGAGGCCATACGTGCTGGTTACTCGAGTAGAGCTTGACTTGCGGATATGCAGCAGTTCCATCAAGGTGGAGTCCATGATAGCCTTGTATGCCAGACAGAGGTCACCTCTGAGGAGTCTGTATGAAACTGAGTAGAGCGATAGGGTTTTTAGCCTATCTGTGTATGGTAGATGTTTGAGGCCCTGGATTCTCCTGGTGAGGAACCTCTGTGTTCTGTCCAGCTGCTGCATGTGCTCTGAGAGGTACATGCCGAAAGGTGTGTTGTACTCAATAATGGGATTTATAAGGGAAGAACTACAGGGATGTTAAGACCTCTTTATCCCTGGATGAAATACCCTTATTTATGAGGGGGGCCATGTAGAAGGATTTCTGTACCATGGAAGCAACATGGTGATTAAAAGTCAAGTTGTTATCAACCTGGGTGCCCAAATTCCTCACGAATGATTGAGTGCTTAAGATGTTGTTATTAATGTGATAATTTATGGGGACATCACTCTCCCTAAAGGGGATGCTGATGAATTTTTTGGTATTCAGCTTGAGGGCATGTTTCTGGCACCAGTCATTTGTCTGAGTGAGACTCTTTTGGAAGATGTCCACATCACTAGGGAGCACCCAGCTTGCAGTCATCTGCAAACTTGATCAGTCATAGTCCACTGGTTCTGGCCTGCACCTCGGAAAAGTATATCCCAAATAACAGAGGCCCCAAGACCAGACCCTGGGGTATGCTGCTTGTTACGGCTCTACTGCTTGAGGTGGCTTCCCCTATTTAGACTATGTGGGTTCTAACAGTGTGCCAGTTTTCTACCCATCTGGTATCATATTGATTGATCCCTAGCTGAGAGAGTTTGTCTATTATGCCCAAGTGGGGAATAGTGTCAAAGGCTTTGGCCAGGTCAAGGTAGGTGATGTGCACCATCTTCCCCGGCTTTGGTGACCGTCTCAAATAAGTCGACCAAGTTTATCAGACATGACCTTCCCTTGACGAAACCAAACTGTGTGGGATCAAGTGTTTGGAGGTTGCCTATGTTCTTGTTAATGAGGTCCATGATGATCCGTTCCATGGCCTTGCAGATCAGGCTAGTTAGACTGATGGGTCTATAATTTCTGGGATCGGTGAACAACTCCACCTTTGTTTAAATGGTTGACAGCAGCTGTCCTCCATTCAGCTGGGATGAAGCCAGTACTCAGGCTTTGGTTGAATAGGGTGCGTAATGGTGCTGCAAGTTCCTGCCTGAGTTCACGTAGGATGCAGCCTGGGATATTATCAGGTCCCATGGAGGCTGTATTTTTTGCCTTTGAGAGAGCAGTGAGGGGAAGGGGCAGGTACTGGAAATGTCCTGATTTACTGATTGGGGGGGGAGGGCAGAGGGGTAAAGTTTTCACTGAATCTGTCAGCCAGTAAGTTTGCTATATCTACAGCATTTGTATATGTGGTGCCTTTAACCACCAATTTGAACAGATCTGGGTGCTTCCTTTGAGGTTGCCGACATATGTGAACAAGGCCTTATGATTGTCTCTAGTAGATGTGGCCAATTTGGACTCGAAGTTTGCTTTGGAGGATTTCACTAGTGCTCTTATTTGCTTGTTCAGGATAAGGAGACATTGCTTCCAATTGGGCACTTGCTCATTCTTGGTCTTGGACAGCAATTCTTTGCCTTTGTTATAGAGTTTATTTATTGCAGATGTCCACCAGACAGCCTTACTCTTCCTTGCGGAGGATGACTTAGTCCTGTTGGGTATTCCTGATTCCATGCATCTATATAAATGCTCATGTAGTGCTTTGGTGTAGTTTGGATATTTGTGCCAGTTCCTACAGAGGAGGAGGGGGCTGTGAAGCTGTTTATACCATCCCACAGAAGGCTGTAATCAGCTTTGAAGAAGTTTTTATGTCTGATCCTAACTAGAGGGGGGGTTGGGGGAGATGGTGACTTCGAAAGTGACCACGTTGTGGTCAGATCTTACCAGGGAGGATGATACTATAGGGATGCTGCAGTGGATGTTCTTTGTGTCTCACTGTTGCAGTCATTACATTTGGGTTATCTGCCTGCAGGTAGCCCTCAGCCAACCTGATTATCAAAGTCTTGGGTCTTGTGTCGGATGCTGTCTCTGCTTCCATGACATCAGGTAGCCAGGTGTATAAAGCATGCAGCTGACGCCATTACATCAGTCTGTCTTGCTGTGCGGTGCCCAAAGCAGAAGCAGTTCACAAGTGCCGGTCGGCCGACTCCTGAAATTTTCATTTTCGAGTTTCAGAACTGAAGTCTTCAAAAAGCTAAGTACCCCGTTGTGGATCCTTTTTCCTTGCTCTAAACCTATGTCAGTAAAAGTTAACAGTTGTATTACCTGTGGAAAGCAAATACCTCAAAGATTTTTTTTCCTACTGCATTCCTTGCCTAGGCCCAGACCACGATGTCCCTTGCTGTCAGTTTTGTGCCTTATTCAATCCTCAAACTATTCGTCGTCTGTCCATTTTTGCAGCAAACTATTTCGCTACTCTGTTTAATTATCCAGAAATGGCTTCGGTAAGCCACCCGACTACCGACATTCTGAAAAAAACGTAAAGATAAAAACAGAGACAGACCACATAGGTCCAGAGCTGCCAATGACACTTCCGTTAAGCTAGTCGCCAGTTCGCCAGTACTCAGGCGCTTTTGCAGCCCCTGATACCTGCTACCTCAGATTTGCAGGCCTCTACTGAGACCCATTTGGAGTCCAGTATGCTGTGAGATGCTTCTTCGACAATGGAACCTGCAGATGTCTCGACCTTGGATGGGTCCAGAGCCGCTGTGCAGGCACCGGCTTCTGAGGGTGTATTCAGGCCTATGGACTTGCATTTCAAAAAGATGCCATCTTCTTCTTCAAGGCCTAAAACTCGACCCACGCCTAGAAAACCGACGTCCAAACTGCATGGTCAGGCCCACATGCCAAAAAACAAATAAGAATGGCTGAAGACCTTATTACTCTAATTAGGGGAAGCAAGCCTTCTCCCTCTAAGAGACATAAAACTGATTTTCCTTCTGATTCTTCTGATCAGGATTCTGAAATTCCTGTTTCTTCTGATGACTGGGATTTGTCCTCATCTACCTATGAGGATTCTGATGCCGAGTACTCCATTCCCTCTGCTTTCCCTCCAGAAGATTTTTCTTTTGGTGAAACCTTGCGCACTCTTAGGGAGCATTTTCGCTGGGAAGGCCAGGATTACTCTGACTCCAAAAAGAGGCTTAGGGAATTCTTACTCCTACCTCAACACAGGCCTTTAGCTGTCCCTCCTATACTGGACATTGTAGATGATGCCTTCTTGGAATCTAGCCTGGCCCCAGACACTTTACCTCTGGCTCCCAGAAAACCTGACTGGTATTAGAGTACCTGACTCTCACAAGTTCCTCTTTAAGAATCCTACTGCTGACCATTTCACAGGGACCCAAAGGCATTAAGGCTACTACTGCCAAAAACCCTCCCCCCTTTGATAGATATTCCAGGGCCCTGGGCAGATGGGGTAAGAAGGTATAAACTTCTTCTTTGGCCATTACGGCCTTAAACTGCCAGTTTCATATGTTAAAGTATCAGCAGCATATTATTGGACTACTTAAACAGAAAATGATGTTGATTCCTGACTCTGCTGAAAATAAAGAATTACAAGATTTAATGCATTCTGCTGAAGAAGTTGGTAAACATAATTTGCAGTGTGGTTTTGCTTCTTTAGAAGCATTTTGCAGGGCTGCTGTCACTGGATCTGTTCTTAGGAGGCATGCTTGACTTAAGGAGCAAAATTTGCCAGATCATGTTAAAGCTAAATTACTGGATGCTCCCTTAAACCAAGACCACCTATTTGGCAACAAAGCAGAAGTAGTACTTAAAAAGATGGAGGAAAAAGCTAAATCTATGCAAACTGTTAAAGGTTTCCTGCAAGTACAGCCTCCCATATTTAGTAGCATTGGCCTTCTAAGAATTGGTCCTTTCCTGTCTCTTCCAGGCCTCCTCAGTCCAAACCCAGTAACAGCAGACCACCTAGGCTACAGTCTCAAGGTACTCACAGGCCTAGGCAGTGGGGGCACTCCCACTCCCAAAGCTGGAAGTAGTAAGACACCCCCCTATGGTAAACTGTCACAATGACTTAACCTTAAACCTTCCAAGCCCTGCTCAACTGCCTGCTCCCTTTGGGGGATAAATCGCCCTGCATGCAAAAAAGTGAGAACTCATTCTCCACAAACACAAGAACTGGCTTAATACTTGGGCTGTGTTTGTATATTGCTGTTCCTTCAAGTGTTTGTGGAGATTTTTAATCGGTGTCCAAGACTTACCAGTAAAATGACTCAGGCAAGTGGAGCTTCGGGGCAGAATAATATGCCAGGAGCGTTCTGTTTTGCTGATATGGTCAATGAACGTGAAAGGAAATTTGTGAATTTGGATCCATGGAATGTTGGTGGAAGCAGTCAGGTAGATGATCGTTTTATATCGTTGGATAGACTTATGACCAAAGAAGTTGCTCTGTTCCTCGATACATGTCTTCTGGAAAAATATATTAATTTAAACCTAACGCCTAGAGGCTTACGTATTGACAAGTTACCTGCTGCTGTTTTTTCTGAGGAGGAACATGACCTGTTGGATGAATGGAAACAAGCATCGTTGGAGTGTACTACTAAATGGCTCCGTATTCTAATTAAATGGAACCAGAGGACACATGACAAACTTAAAAATGAAATTATGCACCTACAGGATGAGGTGGTGGAGGAGTCCTGTTTTAGGGTGCAATTTACCAAAATTAAAGAAAAGGTTTCCAAATTTAGAGAGTGACATCTTACAGCGGAAAAGGAATAAACTGTTGCGCGATATGAAGGATTATGAAACTGGTGTCCTTTTCTCCTGGCAGCGTGAGATGACGCGTAGTAGATCAAAGGTCAGGAGGAACTCACAGAGACAGCATAGTGTGTCAGCGTCCTCGGGAGAACGAGAGAGAAATAACTTTGGTGCAAAAAATGTTACATTTGCAGACTTTACTAACAGTGTTAATGTGGAAAATGAGGGCGCAAATGCTTCCTTGAATCCTACCAGAACTGATAGCTCCTTTCAGAATAATAAATCGGGTCGAGGAAGGAACGGTTGAAAGGGAAGAAACCGTTTCAAGGAATGAAAATGTGAGTGTGTCTAATGAACGGACTTTATGTTTAATCTTTCCAACTTGGTTGTTAATGATGATATGAGATCAGTGTTACTTAAAGGCAGTAAATTTGTGCCCACGTTTATTCCTTCTCTTGGGGATTTATATATGGAGCTGAAAATGTTTGTCAGAAAGTTGTATTTAAAAGTATACTTTTTGAATTACACTGCTAACACTGTGAATGGTTCATCTAATGAGAATCACATTGAATGTGGTGATGATGATGATTTGTTGAATTTATCTATATATGACTATGAAAATGCTGACTTCTGTTTTGAAGATGAAAATGTGGTTAATGTGGATGAAAATAATGAAAATGTTGAAGGCTTTTACACAGGTTATGGGAAATTGCTATTACCTTATTTAGCTTCAAATAATAAGTTTACACCAAATATTAAGGTTCCTGTTATTGCCACATTTTTAAGATTATATTTAAAGAAATGACGTTATTAATGAGTAAATTTCATAAGAATCAGAAACAATATAATCTAAATAAAAGTGAATGGAAGGCCTTAAAAAACATGATGAACATTAAAAAAGAATTTATTTTTAAGTGTGCAGATAAAGGGGGCAATTGGGTTATCACAGACAAATCCTTTTATTGTGAAATGGTAAATTATCTACTTTATAATGAGGCTGAATATAAATGGTTAGTCAAGGATCCTATAACAGAATTCAACATTGAGTTATTAAACCTACTGGAAAGAGGGGAACGCCTTGGCTTCTTTAGCCATAGTGATGTGTGTAAATTATATATTAAAAACCCACTGACACCTATTTTCTATGTCCTACCTAAGGTTCATAAATGTTTAGAAAAACCTCCAGGTAGGCCAATAGTGTCAGGAATAGGCTCCTTTTTAAGTAATGTAAATGTCTTTTTGGACTTTCATCTGAAAAAACAGTTAAAGTGATGGCACATATTTCTAATACTCAAGAGTTAATAAATGAACTTTCCCATGTTAAATGGTGCAATGATTATTACTGGGTGACAATTGATGTGAAATCCCTATACACTAACATTAATAAGAGGTGGGGGTTGGAAGCGGTTATTGAGATGCTAGGTGATGGACCTAGAACTATGTTCTTGATTCAACTATTAGATTTTTGTCTTACTCATAATTATTTTTGCTTCAATAAAATTTTTTTCCTGCAATTAAAAGGAACGGCTATGGGGGCTGCATTTGCACCCTCATATGCCGTTATGTATATGGGTTATTTTGAAAGACAATATATTTACCCAAGTTCCTTTTACAAAAAGAATGTTATAACTTATAAGCGTTACATAGATTATCTTTTTTTGATATGCAGGGGTGATATTCTTGAATTTTTTGAAACCTTAAATAAAAATAACCATGGTTTGACCTTTTCCTTTGAATATAGTAGGGAAAAGATTAATTTCCTAGATATAACATTATATCATCGTGAGGACTATATTGGATATAGACCATTTAGAAAAGATACCTCAGTTAACATGTTTCTACATGCTGAGAGTATGCATCCTGGACACTTAATACGTTCGCTACCTTTAGGTGAATTTAAAAGGATTTTTGACCACACAAGTGATGAAAATGAAAGGTATAGGGAATTAAATAAGGTTGAACAGAGGTTAATTAAGAGAGGTTACGATGTAGACTGTTTAGTGATGAGCAAAAATAAAGTATTGGGGATTAATAACTGTGAGTATCGAAAATTTGAAAAGAGTTCGGTTAATGTTGATTATGAAATATCTAAGAACATTACCAGTAGGATGGAGGAAGAAAAGTTATTTTACGTGACTAAATTTTCCCCTCTATCTGATGAATTAGTAAAATTGGTAAGGAAATATTGGCATTTAATTAGTGAAGATGAAAATATAGGTCATTTATTTCCTAAACATGTAACTTTTTCTTTTAAGAGGGGGAAAAATTTAAAGGAGCTATTAAATTACAACTTTTTGAAAGGAGATGAAAGATCGGATCTTCCAGTAGGTACACATCCATGTGGTCACTGTAGCATCTGTGTGAAGGCCATTAATCTAAATAGAATTAATGGAATTCCGTTCTCCCCTAGATTTTATTTTAATTGTAGGTCAGTGGGAGTAGTTTACATATTAGGTTGCTCATGTAATAATGTATGGTACATAGGGCAGACCAAAAGGATGGTTCGAGTTCGCATCCTGGAACATTTAAGGGATATTAAAAATCATAATGAAATCAGCCCTGTGGCTAAACACTTTTTTGACAATCATGGTGGTTGCACTAATAGTTTAAAATTTTGTATTTTGGGGAAGCCCTTTTGTTCTGAAAGTGGGGGTATGTTCATTCAAAAATTACTTGAATTAGAAACTAAAATGATTTTAAAATATAACACTTTGAAACCTGGTGGACTTAATTTGGAATTGAGCATTTAATTATTGGAAGTAATATGAATATTATTATTTAAATTACAAATGACAGTATGTATGTATTTATTCATCTAGCTACTCAATGAATGACATATTCTTGTTTTGACTGTTTCTACTCTTAAAATTCATTGTGAAATTTACTATGAGACTAATTGTGAATGTTACTTTAAAATAATGTGATTGTTAAGTTAATTAATTGCAGATGATTTTGTAAATTAGAATTAATTATACAATTAGAAATGTGTATATATACTTTGATAGTATGCACTTTTTCTGTGATCCTTTGAAGGCGAAAGACCGAGGTACCAGATCGTGAATAAAGAACTGGCTTAATACTTGGACTGTGTTTGTATAAAGTGAGAACTCATTACCCAACACAAATGGGTTTTAAATATAGTTTCCCAAAGATACAGATTCCACTTCCACTCCTTACCAACCCGACACGGTTGGCCAGACCTACCCCCAAATCAGTGGGCAGAGGCTCAACAGCAAGTTCTCTTCCTTCCAAGTATCAGGGCTGTTCAACCTGTCCCAACAGAGAAATGGGGACAAGGTTTTTACTCAAGACTTTTCCTGGTACTCAGAAAAGACAACTCTTGGCATCCTATCCTGGACCTGTCTATTCTAAACACTTTCTTGGTAATTCCAAAATTCAAAATGCTAACTCTTCATCATGTGCTTCCCATGCTAGGCAAAAATGCCTGGTTGGCAACATTGGACTTAAAGGAAGCTTACCTGCAAATCCCAGTAAGGGAATCTTGCAGAAAATACCTACGCTTCAGAGCAGGCCACATGCACTATCAGTTCTCTGTACTGCCCTTTTGCTTATGTACTTCCCCCAGGGTATTCACAAAGTGCCTAGCTCCAGTCATTGCATTCTGCAGGCAAAGAAATATTCAAATATACCCATACCTGGACGATTGTCTATTCCAGGCAGAAAGCCAGGACATACTATTAAATCATCTGGAATTTGTAAAGAAACTGCTAACCTCACTGGGGTACACCATAAACGAAAAGAAATCTCACCTAGTACCATGCCAACAAATTGTATTTCTGGGAGCAAGCTTGAACCCAACTTCCCAGATGGCCTACCTCACCCCAGAGAAACAAGTTTATTTGACAGCCTACTCCAAACTACTGCCCACAAAGACCCAGGCATCTGCAAGGAAAATACTGCAAGCCCTGGGGTTCATGGCCTCTTGCATCCTACTAATTCCTTATGCAAGACTGCATATGAGGAAACTACAATGGTATCTAAAAGGCCTATGGTGTCAACATTCTCAGGATCTGGAATCAATGATCCCTGTCATTCCTTGTATAAAGACAGAGTTCCTTTGGTGGGCAGAGGCCTGCTACCACAACAAGGGACTGCCATTCACTCTACCCCCTGCTGCCCAAACCCTAACAGATGCATCAGACTATGCATGGGGGGCTCACTTGGCAGGGCAGTGCATTCAGGGCAAATGGAACCAGAGTCAAATGCACCTGCATATCAGTCAAAAAGAAATGTTAGCTGTACTGAATTCTCTTGACAGCCTTCAAGCACTAAGCACAATATTCTACCAGGACAATTATTGGTAAAGACAGACAACACCACTGTTATGTGGTACATAAACAAGCAGGGGGGCACACACTCGTACCCTCTCTGCAGACTAGTTATGGCTCTGTGGAACACAGCCTTGAGCTACCAAGTGCACCTACAAGCTCAATACCTGCCAGGCAAGCTAAATTCACTGGCAGATGACCTAAGCAGAAATCTCATGGACCCACACGAGTGGAAACTGGAACCAAAGATATTCAGCATTTTGAGAAACAACTGGGAAGCCCAGAGATGGACCAATTGGACAAATTCTGCACAAGGATACCCCACAGACAAGCTTGGAAAGTGGATGCCCTGCCCTTCACCTGGGAAAGCCTCTCAGTTTATGCCTTTCTCCCTCTGCCTCTCCTCTTGAAAGTTCTGCTAAAGATGAAACAGAACAAGCCAAGGACAGTTCTCATTGCACCAGACTGGCCACGCCAACACTGGTACCCCCCTTGCACAGTATGTCACTGTTGTCACCATGGCACCTGCCTCAGACCCCTTCCCTGCTGTCCCAGCAGGAGGGCCAGATTCTGCACCCTCAGCTTCAAACCCTGAACCTTGCAGCCTGGCTAATTACTTGAGCTCTCCAATACCCTCCCTCAGTAAACAAGTGCTGGATGTCATTCTGGAAACAAGGAGGCCTAGTACTAGAAAATCCTATGCTGAAAAATGGAAAAGATACTGTTCCTGGAGCCAGACTTAGGGTATGGGCACAACAGTGCCCAGCTTACCGCATATTCTTCAATACTTTCAATACTTAACAGAGATGCTCCACAAGGGCCTTTCCTTCTCATCTATTAAAATTCATGCCTCAGCCATTTCAGCACATTACAATACTGAGCCACCCCTCTTCTCTCACCCCCTGCTGAAGCAGTTCCTCAGAGGGGCCAAAATTTAAGGCCACCCAGGAGAGCCCCTACTCCAGCCTGGGACCTTAACTTTGTATCGGAAAAGCTCACTCTACCTTCTTTTGAGCCAGCTGCAACTGCAGAGTTGAAATTCCTTTCTTGGAAAACAGCCTTCCTTCTAGCCATCACTTCAGCAAGAAGAGTGTCTGAATTACAGGCCCTCATGGCAGTGGAGCCCTTCATCATCTTCCATGCAGACAGGGTATCCCTCAGAACCAATCCTTCCTTTATGCCCAAGGTGGTATCCAGTGTGGCCCTTAGTCAGTCCATTCATTTGCCAACTTTCTTTTCTGATCCACAGAACAAAGGAGAACGAATACTGCATGCTTTGGATGTGCACAGACAACTTAGGCTTAGTCCTGTCCAAATAAAATGCATCAGGAAAACTGAACAGCTGCTAGTTGCCTTTGCTGCAGGGGCAGAGGGGAAGGCCATTTCAAAGCAAACCATTTCTAAGTGGATAGGTCATTGCTTTCATTTCTGCTATAAGCAACATGGAAAACCTACCCCACAGGGGGTAAGATCACATTCCACCAGGGCTGCATCTACTTCAGCAGCCTTTCTCAGAGGTGTTCCGACCAGGGATATCCTAGAAGCTGCTAACTGGCGCTCTGTACATACCTTCACCAAGCATTATCACTTGCCTATTTTTTCTAAATCCAGAGCTGGTTTTGCCATTGCAGTCTTGCAGGGCTTAATAGCTGATGTTCTTCGTGTTTCACTGTTGCAGTCATCACATTTGGGTTGTCTGCTTGCAGTACCCCTGAGTCGGCCTGATTATCTAGGTCTTGGGTCCTGCATCAGTTGCTGTCTCATCTTCAATGACATCAGGTAGTCAGGGGTATAAAGCATGCAGCCAACGCCATTACTACAGTCTTTCTTGCCATGCGGTGCCCGAAGCAGAAGCAGTTCGCAAGTGCCGGTCGGCCGACTACTGAAATTTTCATTTTCGGGTTTCAGTACCGAAGTCTTCATCTATAGCTAAGTACCTACCCCATTGGGGAAATTTTTTCTTGCTCTAAACCGATGTCAGTAAAACTCAGTAATTGTATTCCTTGTGGAAAGCAAATACCTCATAAAGATTTTCATTCATACTGTATTCCTTGCCTAGGCCCTGACCACGACGCACCTCCTGTCAGTTTTGTGCCTTATTTAAACAATGAACTATTCGTCGTCGGTATATTTATGCTTCTAAATATTTTGGTACTCTGTTCAATTATCCAGAATAATCTTCAGTAAGCCACCTGACTACTGATATTCTGAAAAAAACGCAAAGATAAAGAGAAAGACAGGCCGCCTAGGTCCAAAGCTGCCGACGATGCTTCTCCTAAGCTAGTCACCAGTTTGCCGGTACTCAGTGAGTTGCTTTCGCAGCCCCTGATACCTGCTACTTCAGATTCACAGGCCACTACTGAGACCCATTCGGAGTCTGGTATGCTGCGAGATACTTTAACTGTGGAACCTGCGGATGTCTCTACTTTGGATGGGTCCAGAGCCGCTGTGCAGGCACCGGCTTCTGAGGGTGTATTCAGGCCTACTGACTTGCATATTAAACCGACGCCATCTTCTTCTTCAAGGCCTAAAACTCGAATCATGCCTAGAAAATCAACGCCCAGACCGCATGGTCAGGCCTCTATGCCTAAAAAAACAAATGATAAGAATGGCTGAAGACCTTATTACTTTGATCAGGGGAAGCCAACCTTCCCCCTCTGAGACCTAGGACAGAATTTGCTTATGATACTTCTGATCAGGATTCTGAAATTTCTGTTTCCTCTGATGACCAGGATTTACCCTTATCTACCTATGAGGATTCTGATGCAGAGGACTCTATTCCCTCTGCTTCCCCCCAAGAAGATTTTCTTTTGGTGAAACCTTGCATACTCCTAGGGGGCATTTTCGCTGGGAAAGCCAGGATTACTCTGATTCTAAAAAGAGGCTTGGGGATTTCTTACTCCTGCCCCAACACAGGCCTTTAGCTATCCCTCCTGTACTAGACATTGTTGATGCCTTTTCGGAATCTAGCTTGGCCCCTCGCTCTTTACCTCCTGCGCCTAGAAAACCTAATAGATATTATAGGGTTCCTGACTCTCCAGTTCATTTTTAAAAATCCTACTGTGGATCCTGAGACCATTTCACAGAGATCCAAGGGCATTAAGGCTACTACTGCCAAAAATCCTACCCCCTCTGATAGAGATTCCAGGGCGCTGGGTAGATGGGGTAAGAAGGTACACACTTCTGCAACCTTGGCCATTAGAGCCTTAAACTGCCAGCTTCATATTTTAAAGTATCAGCAGCATATTATTGGATTGCATAAACAGAAAATGATGTTGATTCCTGACTGTGCTGAAAATAAGGATTTGCAGGATTTAATGCATTCTGCTGAACAAGTTGGTAAACATACTTTGCAGTGTGGTTTTGATTCACTAGAGAGGCATCTTGCAGGGCTGCTGTCACTGGGTCTGTACTTAGAAGGCATGCTTGGCTTAAGGAGCAATCCTTGCCAGATCATGTTAAAGCTAGATTGCTGGATGCTTCCTTAAATCAGGGCCGCCTGTTTGGCAACAGAGCAGAAGAAGTATTTAAAAAGATGGAAGAAAAAGCTAAATCTATGCAAACTGTTAAACATTTCCTACAAGTACAGCCTCCAAGATTTAGTAGGCATTGGCCCTCTAAGAATTGGTCCTTTCCTGCCTCTTCCAGGCCTTCTCAGTACAAACCCGGAACCAGCAGAATACCGAAGCTTCAGTCCCAGGGTAAGCACAGGACTTAAGCAGTGGGGGGCTCCCACTTCCAAATCAGGGAGTAGTAAGACTCCCCCCTATGGTAAACTGTCTCAATGACTTAACTTTAACACTTTCAAGCACTTAACTGACTGCTCCTTTAGGGGGAAAGATTGCTCTGCAAGCAAAAAACTGGGAACTCATTACCCAGGACAAATGGGTTTTAAATATAATTTCCCAAGGATACATATTTCACTTCCACACGTTACCAACCCCAAACGGTTGGCCAGATCTACCCCCAAATCAGTGGGCAGAGGCACAAAGGCAAGTACTCTCTCTTTTAAACATAAGGGCTATTCAGATTGTACCACAAGAGGAAACGTGACAAGGTTTCTACTCAGGACTTTTCCTGGTACCCAGAAAAGACAACTTATGGTGTCCTATCCTGGACATTTCTATCCTAAACACCTTTTTGGTGATCCTGAAATTCAAGATGTTAACTCTTCACCAGTTGCTTCCTATGCAAGGCAAGGATGCCTGGTTGGCAACACTGGGTTTAAAGGAAGCCTACCTGCACATCCCAATCAGGAAATCTTGCAGAAGATACCTACGCATCAAAGCAGGCTACATGCACTATCAGGTGTTCTTCATGTTTCACTGTTGCAGTCATTACATTTGGGTTATCCTGCTGGCAGGTTGCCGGGCACAGCAGCACCCAATTTACCTTAGATTCTTCAATACTTGACTGAGATGCTTCACATGGGCCTTTCTTTTTCCTCCATCAAATTTCATGCCTCGGCCATTTCAGCTCATTACAACACAGAACCGTCCCTCTTCTCTCATCCACTACTCAAGAAGTTCCTCAGAGGGGCCAAAAACTTAAGACCACCCAGGAGAGCCCCTACTCCAGCCTAGGACCTTAACTTTGTATTGGAAAAACTCACTCTACCTCCTTTTCAGCCAGCTGCAAGTGCAGTTAAAATTACTTTCTTGGGAAACAGCCTTCCTTTTAGCAATCAATTCAGCAAGAAGGGTATCTGAATTACAGGCCCTTATGGAAGTGGAGCCTTTCATCAGCTTTCATGCGGACAGGGTGTCCCTCAGGACCAATCCCTCCTTCATGCCCAAGGTAGTATCCAGTGTGACTTTTAATCAGTCCATTCATTTGCCAACCTTCTTTTCTAATCCACAGAACAAAGGGGAACGGATATTGCACTAAGATGTGCACAGACAACTTAGATTTTACTTGGACAGGACTAAACCTCAAAGAAAATCTGAACAACTGCTGGTGGCATTTGCTGCAGGGGCAGAGGGGAAGGCCATTTCAAAGCAAACCATTTCCAAATGGATAGGCCATTGCATTAATTTCTGCTGTAAGCACTATGGAAAACCTATCCCACAGGGGATAAGACCACACTCAACCAGGGCTGCATCTACCTCTACAGCCTTTCTCAGAGGTGTCCCTACCAGGGACATCCTAGAAGCTGCTACCTGGAGTTATGTACATACTTTCACCAAGCATTACCATTTGCCAATTTTCTCTAAATCCAGAGCTGGCTTTGCCACTGCAGTCTTGCAGGGCCTTATAGCTGGTCCTAATGCTATCTAATTTCCTCATCCCATCCTTAGCTTTGGGAATCTACCCAAATGTGATGACTGCAACAGTGAAACACGAAGAACATAGTATAGTTGTGTATACTTACCATAAATGTAGATGTTCGAGTGTATTCACTGTTGCAGTCCTGGTTACCCTCCCTCCAGCCCCCTGACTTCTTTTTGCTATACGTCTACTCTCCTTTACTATGCTTAAAAGCTTTTTGGTGTATTCGCTTTTTTGCTGAAGGTATAACCTTGTGTGTGTGTGTGTGTGTGTGTATATGTGTATGTATATGTGTATGTATATGTATATGTATATGTGTATATATATATATATATATATATATATATATATATATATATATATATAAAATTGCTTCCCATTAGGGGGCACCTGACATCTGGGGCAAGAAAAACTGATGTAATGGTGTCGGCTGCATGCTTAATACCCTCGACTACCTGATGTCATGGAAGAAGAGAGAGCATTGGACGCAGGACCCAAGACTTTGATAATCAGGCTGGCTGAGGGCTACCTGCAGACAGATAACCCAAATGTAATGACTGCAACAGTGAATACACTCTAACATCTACATTTATGGTAAGTGTACACAACTGTACTTTACTCATGTTGGTTAATACTAAGTCCAAGATATTATCACCCCTTGTGGTGGTATCAAGTAGCTGTTCCAAGGCATTTGCATTGACAAAATCAAGGCATCTCTGGGCATTTGTGTTTTGGCATGAGTAGTTCTTCCAGTCTGTGTTTGGGAAGTTAAAGTCACCCAGGATCAGGGTAAAGAGTTGAATGTTGATAGATGTGAACAGGTCCAAATAGGCGGCTTGGGCATCTTGAGTCAGATTTGGGGGTCAGTAGCTACCTATGATTTGAATAGGGGTCTTGTCAATGGTTAACTGCATCTGGAGTGTCTCCTGTGTGTCATACTGTTTGACCAGCCTGGAGGTGTGTATGTCTTTAATGTATATTGAAACTCCACCTCCTTTGGCTTTACTGCCCACAGTTTGAGGTCTGAATGTATCATAGGATGAGTAACCAGGTAAGGCTGAGGTGCTCTCTGCAGCTTTGAACCAGGTTTCTGTGACTGCACATATGTCAGCATTTTCCAGGGTTAGGAATGCTTGCAATGAGTGCAGTTTCATGTTTAGACTCCTAGCATTTAGCACCATGACCTTTAATATGTGTTTTGTTGGAATTTTTATGTTGGTAGTTTTAACCTCATCACTTTTTCTAAAAAAAAAAAAAGGCTCTGTAGGGGAGGCAAAGCATCATGGCATGTCAGTCATATCTTACCAGGCTGTCAGGTACTGGATCCTCCTAGAATAACACCAGAAACTAAGCCAATTGTTAAAGTTAATAATTTTCTGTTTGTATAAGTAACAGTGTAGTAGGAAGAAACACAAATTAGAAAAATATAAGCAGCTGAATAGTGTCTTTTTTTAAATATTCTGAGGTTTCACTTATGGGGAAAATCTGCAATTTTTATGTTTCCTTCTTTGTTGACTAGAAGATTTTTATAACTTCAGATCGCTGAAATAAAAAAAATGCAAAAAAAAAAAAACAACGAACAAAAATCAACTGATAGTCTACCAGTAGAAGATCCCAATCACAGATATAAACATGTTACTTGAGACTGTTATTTATCAAACTGAAAATGTTACTTTCAGTGGGTATATGTTTCTTGAAACTGTTGTGTCAGACTGAAAGTACTTAGTCTGATATAAATTTTTGTAAACTAATTAAGAGCTTCTGGTTTAGCTTTATGTTAAGGTGTGTCTTTATACCATTTTCTGAGTGCATAGTTACTGCTTTTTTTTTAACTTCGGAAATGCACTTACATTTTTTTAAAGTATGATATATTTCCTGTGTAAAGAAGGAGGCAGTAGTTCTCTGTACCGTATAATTTCATAACCCATGAAGGTCATTAGATGGGGGGGGGTAATATTTTTTTTGTTTTGTTTAAAGGTCCTAATCATTTAAATTCTAAATCTAGCACTGGTAATAGTTTCACTTAGTACACAATTTAAATCAAATTACTGTTTTATACAGTTTGTTTAACACTTAAGTGGTTAGGTGAGCTGGTGAAAAGAGTGTTTCAGCCAAGACTGTAGCCTGATGATGAATTGCGATGCAGTTTTGATAACAGGTGCATTTCACACTCAAAGAAATAACAGTAACAGAGATAAGTGGTTTGATAAAAAATATTTACAGTAGTTTCAGTATATACAGACGAATAGATTGATACTTTATGTAGTTTTAGAAAAACAAAGTAGAGATGTTATACATTAGTCATTTAAATGGTTCTTCTTTGGGAAATTTATCAAAAAATAGAATCTCATTAATTATGAGCACTTATCTTTTAAGTAGACTATAACCTTTGAATTTGCTACTAGTCTTAATCTACAGTTAGGAGTTTATCCTTCGAATGTGCTACCTTTGTAAAGCTATAGGTAGGATTTTATCCTTCAAATATGCTACATTTGTAAAGCTATAGGTAGGAATTTATCCTTCATATATACTGCCTTTGTAAAGCTATAGGTATAAGTATATCCTTCAAGTGTGCTACCTTTGTAAAGCTATAGGCATGAGTATATCCTTCAAATTACTACCTTTGTAAAGCTATAGCAAGGAGTTTATCCTTCAAATCTACTAGATTTGTTGAGCTTAATGTGCCTTGCAATGAGCTCAATATTTATTGTATTCGGAATGGTATGTAAGAAGCATCCCGTAATTGGTGACGTTGAGGTCATTACCTCATTATAGGAGAAGAAATATTAAAACTGTTGAGCAATTCCAATTTTACTTTGTGTTTTTTCATCAAACATAGCAATGACAAAAAACAGTTGGATTATTAAGTTACAGGCTCATATATTCCCTGGTTTGAATGAGAAGATTCCCTTGAAGCCCACATTAATAGGTAGGAATTCAAAAATAAAATGTAAGGGATTTTAAGTAGGCATGTAGTTTTTAGTTTTTAGACACGAGATTTTAGAATTTACATACTTGTTTCAGCAGTATTCATTATGTATTTATCATATATAAATGTAAAGTGTTCAAAATTGTGCTGAAAAAATGTGTTGAACGAGTTGTATATGTGCTTATATATCTTTAAATGTTTTTAGAAAGGATTCTTATTTAATTGACAATTATTCTAATTTAGTTTTTGAACTATATAACTATATGTGCTGAACATGTACTTTTGATGGTTTGAAAAAGTACTTAGCGAAAGCGCTAACCTTGTTTAATAAATTCAACATTTTATTTGATACTGGTCTGGTCTTGGAATTCATATATTGGTCTGAACAGACTTTTTTCATACTAGTTCTGTATCTAGTATTTGTCGTGAATTTTTGCTTCTGGTCTGAATAGACAACTTGTTTCGTGTATGCTTTGAGCAGGAGAGACTGTCCGCTTGGTTTAATCCTGAACAGAACTTTTACACTTTTATATAAAAGAAAAAATGTGATACGGACAACCATACAGTTTATTATATTCTTAATAATCTGGTACCTCAGCAGCGGATTAACAAAGTACTAAGTCACATCGCATTAAATAACCACTACAATTAAACATAATTTGTTCAATAGAAACATAAATTGACATATGATCCCACATTTCCTCGTATCACACTAAATAATTTACTACACATTCATAATTGTTAATAAATAAATAACTTCAATCATAAAGTCTGTCAGGCTTCATAGGTCTGTACTAGGCTAATGGCCCTGGAGCCTTTACAAGCCTATAGGATTACCCTGGCATCATGCCACCCGACCTTAGTTCCCAGTGCTTCTGTCGAGTAGAGCCACTGGAGTGATCACCTGGGTGAACTTTTTATTTCCCATCCACTCATCAAGATTTCTCTTGAATGTGGCCATTGAGGTGCTCCGCTTGACATGTATGGGAAGTCATATTACATCAGTTATATTTCTTCATTCACAACCATTTGGTGAAGGTGAATTGCCAAGGTACCAGATTGTTTAGACTATAATAAACCTTTTGCACTGTCATCTATATCATGTTTTTTTATTTTTTTGTGTTGATCATTTTGCAGTGATAATTTTGTATTTGCCAACAGCATTGTAATGACTCTTAAGGCGATACTTATGCACGGTTCATCTGTTGTGCATAAAAGCCATCAGGTGAGTGAACCACTTTTAGCCAGTGCCTCTGGGCAAGGGTCATGATTACTATTCCACTCTGCTACATCACCTTTCATTTTAAGTTCTTCTAGAATGTATATGTAGCTTGATGTCTTGATGCATTGATATAACTTAATAATGTTCTTATGTCTCATTACCTGGGAAAAAGACAACACCAGTGAGTATTAAACACATCAACCTGTAGTTCTTACCAACAATATATTCATACATGCAAACAATCAAAATTTTAAGGTGTCACACAGGACTTGGCTTTCGACCGATATGTGCACTCTGTCTTAGTATCTGTACTAACTTGTCCTCCCTCATTCATCAATGTTAATCATTTACAGCTTTGGACTCCCCCATGTTCACAGTTTTAGTTAGTTCTGCTTTTAGCTACTTTGTTTACTCTGATAATTTGTCTGCCATCTTTTAGCACATATCTGGATTGGTCAGTTTGTCATTTAAAGTTTTTTTGTAATTATGCAAATGTGATTTATAGAAGGAACAGAAAAGTAAGACAGAGGTGCCTGCCTGAAATTCAGCCACAGTATGCAGTCCTGATACTGAATTTTATCAGGACTTTGACTTTACTTTTCATAACAAAAATATGACTACTTTCATATGACTCATCACAAATAAGGTCATGGTTATCCTTGCTCTTCAAAAGTGAGGAGAATTACTCCTGCCTCTCTCTTTGCATGCTATTGGACACCCCTCACCATTGTTTGTGGTAACACTGTGATTGCGCAGACTTCTAGTATTATATCTGCTGGGCACAGTTACAGGGACATTCTTGCCTGCTTTCTTCCTGTTTCCTCACCACTTTTCTATACATGAGAATAGGAGAGTGGTTGCCCCACCTACAAATACATGCAAAATGTTTTTTGTTTGTATAATATATAAAAAGGTTGATCATCGTCTTATATGCCACACAGCCCTCCCACTAACATTCAATTCAAATATGCTATACCCCTCACATAGAGTAAGCCTTCATTTTTTTGGAATACAATTTTTGTTAAAACATGAATAAAATTAAGATCCATACTGTACCATTTCTTTCCCCAGTTTACATGCATTTTATTGAGTGTTTAAATTTGGGACCTTAACCTGTCCTTTTTAGTGTTCTGGCACAGATTTTCAACATACTATAGATTTGACACCATCCCATGAAATGCTGCATTAATATGACGTATCTCCCAAAGAGTGATTTTTGCAGTACTGGTTTCACCAACTTACTTCATCAAGTGGGGTCATAAGGTGAGGTTTGTTTAAATATTTGACAAAAATACAAAAGACTGTACAATTAGACCTTTGTTTAACTTTTACCAATAAGCTCAGAAATGTAATTCTATAAGATCTTGATCTGAAATTTACAGTTTAGCCACAGTATAGGCCAACTTTTAGTTTTGTGCGTAGGACCTCTGCATTTACAATGCAAAGTGATACTTGAATATGTAGTAATACAGTGGCAAAAGTCAAAAATAAAGTAATCTGCAAAGAAAAGAAAAAAAAAAAAAATATATATATATATATATATATATATATATATATATATATATATACATTTATATATATATATACATATACATATACACACACACACACACACACCATGGGAGACTGACATTCATTAAATTTTTTGCAGCTGTTACGAAGGGGACAACTGAGCAGTAATTAATTGATCAATGCATATGGAAGGAAATGACTACAGCATATGAGAATTTGTGAATGAATACTGTTTTAGCAGAATAGGAATAGAGGGTTCAGAATTATTGTAGAAAATGCTCTGTCTGGTTATTAGTGGTCTGGCAGAAAGCAGCAATGACAGCAAAAAGACAGAAATGATGAATGACATGACTAAAAATGAAGTAAAGCAAATGTGGAGCTGTCCACTGAGGAAAGTGAAGAAGGTGTTAGTGCTGCAGCTGAAAGTAATCTCAAGGAATAGATAATAGTAAGACAGTGGGCTTATGAAAGCCACATGACCAAGTGCATTTGCCAAGGTTCACTCCCCCTGGTGACTTGCCCCAAGGGTCCCCATTTGCCCTGCCCTTACTTCTTCTCTATGAAGATTTTTTACTAAAGCAATGCTTAGCTCTGTGGACCATACTTAAGCACGCACCACTGGTCTTTGCTCACTGTGGAGGTGGTGAGAGCACTGAAAATGTGTGGTGCAAGACAAGATGCAGGAAAATAAACAGCTCAGGCCACACTGTTGGGTGTTGCAAGTTTTAACTGGAATTAAAAAAAAGAGTACAGCAATAATGTTTCAGTGACACCTGCTCATTATATAACCTTTAAACTGTAGACATACGTCACATGAGAAATGGAGACTCTAAAGTATATTGAGGAGGGGTGTTTTATGACTGAATCTGAAGCACAGTGCATTTGTCTTAGGGTCTTAGTCCACTATATATGCCCACCAGAAAGAGTTAGTGAAACTGGATTGCTTTTGTGCTCTGCAGTCAGAGGTGAACTGCTTGGATATCTGAAGTTGCAGATAATGGCCTGACCATGCAGGGTACAAGAGATCTAAAGTGAGCAGCACTGCAGACTTAACATTCTCCTTGCATTTCTCAACAAGTTTCAGAAGATCTTAATTTAACTCCCAATTGCAGAAATTAAAATGGTAAAAACTGCTGACAAAGAAAATAGTACAAGCAGGAAGAAATTCAGAGGTGGTGGCATAAAAGTTTCATTTTCCCTAAAAAGGGACAAAATGAAAAATTCTCAAAACAGATGCAGTTGCCACATATTGTTCTGAAAAGGCATACAGTTCAAGCACTGTGACCTTCACAGAGGAGTGTTTTTCAAAGGAAGTGCACATTGGGGATTGGATCACAGTTTCTATATTTGTTTTTCTGTTTTTTTAACTAAGGTTGTGGGTGGATGACACATTGAACAATTTATGCTGTGACTACGGTTTTGCATTACAAAAATAGTATGTAAAACACAGAAATAATGTATCGCATACAGTGAGTTTACTAGACTGTTTTTGATAGTGTGCATCTCACAGCTGGATTATTGCATGTAGATATACTACAGTTAGCATAGATGACAGCATAGCATATTTTGCTAGGTAATTAAAATCTCATTCCTACTTTTTATACTAGACTAAAACTACATAGCCCACACATTCGCTAAGAGTGTATTCTGTAAGTTATATTTCCATTGTTTACAATATTTAAACAACTTGCACATAGCAAAGTACAGGGTGGCCATCATTCATGTCTAAATGCACTTCAAAGTCTGTTCCCTTTGCCCCCATAGACAATTGGCTTATTACCTGGAATCTGGCTGTCAGTGTGGGTCACAGTTTACAGAGCAGGTATCCAACTTTGGGAGTTGGTAGAGGAGAAGTATTCTCTCCCTGTCATCCACTTCTAACCGTAGGGTGTTTATATATATTTTTCTTAAGTGGTGGGAATTCAGTGATATAAGAAGTTGTACTTGGACATTTTTGCTGAAAAATCTCAACCCTTCACTGAAAGCACTCATACATGTTTGTGAATCTAGTCCTGTTGTCTATCCTGCAACAGCTGCACTGTACCAAAAATTCCCACATCCTTCCACTGATGTAGAGCATCTGGATAGCTGTTACTCAAACCAACTCCACACACTGTCCTGAATCTTCCTAGGTCATGAGTCAGTTTCAGATTGTCACCATTGCATGTATATGCCTTTCCCCTGCTCAAGCAACCTGGCTCAAATTTAGTTCCATTTAATAGTTTTTTTCGCATATATGATGCCTGTAATGATATTTGGAGAGAGAAGGCCATGATTATATTGCTTTGTTCTTTATTCTGTTTGTATTTGGGCAGGTGCATTTTGTTTGGGTGGAGATTAATTATTGTTTATTAAAAGATGTATAAGGGAATATGTTTGTAACTGAGGGAGCATTATTCATCATTTCAGTCTTGACAAGAGAGAGTCTGTCAGTTCCTTCTGGAGTACTGTACAAGTGTGAGTTTTGTGGGTGGCTGTTTAGTATGCATTGTTGGGGCTAGTGCTTCTAATAGTATTGGACAGTGGCAGACATCTGTAGTAGGTGTATCCACATTTGGGAGTTTATTTTGCACCTTTTAATATAAAGAATAAAAGGGTGTTTGGTAGTGTATCTGCTTGCTTTACCCATAAACAAAAACAATAGATAAGCTTAAAACCAGTGTACGTAGAATATGCTGTAACCCCATGCCTCTCTTTCTGTATCTTGTTTTCTGATAATGAACTTTCCGCACCCCATTTTCCTGATGATAGCTATCCCTTGCTCCATTTGACCTCTGTGACATATAACAAAAATACATTTTTTTATAGCAATTTTTGCAAAGGGATGATGCCCTCTATCTCTGATGTGTGAGCTCTGCCCTCATTTCCCCAGCCTGTGAATATGATCTGAAGTCAGAGAAACTCAAGAGAAAAATAAAGTATAGTTACCCTTGGAGTTGATATGTTTAGACTTAGAGGTTTAGATGCAAAGTTCATGTATCTGTGAGGCAGAGTTCCAGTGTTGAGGGGTTACAGTGTCTCATGCACAAAATACATTTTCAGGATCTTATTATTTGTCCAGTGACAGAATAATTGTTGGTGGGGTGATGAACAGTGGGACAGTGGTCACTAGAGTGTGGCCAGAGTTAATTGAATGTTTTCTCCTTTGTATAGCTATTCATTTGCCTTGATTTGTTTTTGATTGTAGTCTGAGATGCATTTCATTACTTGATGAATGGCCTAGATTGTGCACAGCAGAGAAAGAGTAATTGTGTAGTTGTATGATGGGGAGCTTTGACCGCTAAAATTGTGTGTGTGTGACTTATTTTTGTAGCATGATGTGAAAAATAAATTAGAAAATGTAAATGTGATATACCATCAGCTGCAGGTGTCCCGATATCTAATGCTTCTTGTGAGAATGCCATAATTCCATGGAGACTGCCATGACATACAGGAACTACAGTGCAGATACTGTACTTTTTTAACTGGCATGCAATGCACGTAAAGCCCAGTTTTCAAATTTTACAGTCTCACTGATATACAGAGACCAGTTGATTTAAGTTTCCTCCATGAATCCCAATTTTGCACATACATGATGAGCTTTCTGATGTATGGCATAATTTCTTTTATGATATGCATTTGAATTTCAAGCCTGAAAGTGATTGATGTGATGTCCTATCTCGTCTTCATTCTTAGGTTGGGTTCAGAACTGAATCCTTAGTTCCGACAGCCTATACAAAAGCTCAAGGTCTTCCTCTAGCTCATGGCTAAAGCCCTATCCATCATGCACTAGGAGAGCTCCCCAGATCTTGTTTGCCACTAAACAAGATTGGGTGCTCTTCTTACTAGCTCTAAGTAGAATTTTTTCTCTACATTTTTGAGAATTGTTGGCCTTTTTCAAACTATTTTATTGCAGTTAAAATTTATTGAGTGGATTGTGTGTGCTTCGTTTTTCTCTGCTGAGTTGTTGCCATTTGGCCGACGTTTTCCCACAAGGCCTTCCACTCTATCCTGGCTGTAACTTCTCCTAAAAGCCCATTTTACTTAGAGGGCTTTCCTATCTCCTTTTTTCTACTTTCCTCAACTGTATAGGTGGATTTGTTTATATTAGAAAACTGCCTTAGCCCGTTTCTTATTTGCAAAGGTGATGGACAGGTTGACAGACTAGATCAGACAGGAGTCCCCATGGACTATGATGTTTGCAGATGACATTGTGATCTGTAGTGAGAGTAGGGAACAGGTGGAGGAGACCCTGGAGAGGTGGAGATGACCCTGGAGAGGTGGAGATATGCTCTAGAGACAAGAGGAATGAAGGTCAGCAGGTCTAAGACAGAATATATGTGTGTGAATGAGAGGGAGGATAGAGGAATGGTGAGGATGCAGGGAGTAGAGATGGCGAAGGTGGATGAGTTTAAATACTTGGGATCAACAGTTCAGAGTAATGGTGAGTGTGGAAGAGAGGTGAAGAAGAGAGTACAGGCGGGATGGAGTGGGTGGAGAAGAGTGTCAGGAGTGATTTGTGACAGACGAGTACCAGTAAGAGTGAAAGGGAAGGTCTACAAGAGGGTAGTGAGACCAGCTATGTTATATGGGTTGGAGACAGTGGCATTGACAAAAAGGCAGGAGTCAGAGCTTGACGTGGCAGAGTTGAAGATGTTAAGATTTGCACTGGGTGTGACGAGAATGGACAGGATTAGGAATAAGTATATTAGAGGGTCAGCCCAGATTGGAAGGTTTGGAGACCAAGCTAGAGAGGCAAGATTACGTTGGTTTGGACATGTGCTGAGGAGGTATGCAGAGTATATTGGGGAAAAAGATGCTAAGGATGAAGCTGCCAGGTAACAGGAAAAGAGGAAGGCCTAAGATAAGGTTTATGGATGTGGTGAGAGAGGACATGCAGGTGGTTGGTGTGACAGAGCAAGATGCAGAGGACAGGAAGAAGTGGAAACTATCTGCTGTGGCGACCCCTAATGGGAGCAGCTGAAAGAAGAAGCCTTAGCCCATTTGACTTAGAGAGCTTTTTCCTTTGTTTCCTTTCCTTTCCTTCTTGAATTCCGTAAAGATAGCTGGTTTAAATTAGAGAGCTCCTTTGCCCATTTAAGTTAAAGGGCCTTTTCCTAAAGTGTTTTTGTTGTGGTTGTTCTTATTGTTTATAAAAAAAATAAAAAAAGTAGTAGTAGAATATGTATATTTTTCTGTAGTTATTAGCTGCTTTCTGCTGCTGTTGTTGACCAGTATAATGTCTTCAAAGGATCCCAAGGAAGCTAAACTCGCTGAGTTTAAAAAATGTGTTAAGTGTAGCTAAAAGATGTCTCTAACTGACGGACACACCATTTGTCTGTACTGTCTTGGAGCTGTTCACCTGCAAGAGTCCTGTGCCATATGTCACTCTTTTAGCCATAGAGTGTTACTGGAAAGGAAAAACAAACTCATTCTGAGAGGCTTGCTGAAGACCCCTTTTTTCTGAAGCAATTGAAAAATATCAGGGTCTTTCAAAATCAGGCCAATCCCCATCTTCTAGGTCTGAAAAGTCAGGGAAAAGGTCACCCCCCTCGAGTACTCAATCGGAGCCAACAAAAAAATTACCAAAAGTCTCATCTTCGGACCCGAAGGCTGTCAGGCGCAAAAAGCCTTCTATGTCGGCTCAAGCTATTTCAGTGCCATTGGAATTTCATTTGCGGAGCTGGTCCCCAGAATTGGAACTAGTATCTCCCACCCTAAGGTCGCCATTGTTGCAATCCTCCAGATGATCTGCTCCATCCTCTCGATCTTCCAGGAGTCTGTCCATTGATTATGTAGATCACGTGGTGCAGAGGCCAAGGACACCAACACTCTCCAAACTATTGTCTGATCCAACCCAGAGGGCTTTGGAACCGACCAAGCCTACCCTTTCACAGTCAATCCTTCCTCAGATCCATTCTTGGACCTCTGCGCCAGAATGTCCAGAACTGATCAAAGTGGAACCATCGGAGCCAACACCTATCACAAGATCTTTGGGTCCGACCATTGCTCAGATGTCCTCGGTTCCATCCAAACTCAAGGAGTCTAGGAGCAGCCGCTCTCTGGTCAGGTCTGTTGGGGGAGTTGGATTGGACACTTGTCGAATCTGAACTTGCCTCTTGCGGCGTAGGCTCGTGTGAATTACAGAGCCAACCCCCTTGGTTCCTGGGATTCCCTCTGGCACTTCGGAACTGGGAGTTTCCTCAGATCAGGGGTGGGGGGCTTTTGAAATGGTGAGGAGAGTGCTTGAGTCGGGGACATTCTTCCCCCAAAGGAACCGGTTTCTGTCTCGGTACCACTGCATCCAAAGTGAGGTGGAGACCCTAGACCTCAGGATGCCACATTGGGTGACCTCCTCTCTTCTGAAATCTCTCCAGATTACCCTTCTGAAGAGGTCCCTCAGAAGAGACTATGCAAGAGGAAGTATTTAAACTCCCCAGAGGAGTCCATCACATCAGATACAGACCTTGATGATTCGGAAGGGTCCCCACGGTCGCCCATTGAGGATGTCTCCTTCACAGACATCCTGAAAATACTAAAACCAGAGAAGCGGCTGGAAGTCTGTCAACCCTTCTGAGGAGGAGTCTGTATACCTGAAGGCTTTTGGGTCTCACCCTTCCACCACTTGGGTGTCTCTGCCTTTCAACGAACTGATGAGCTTAGTTTGTCGAAAGGTGTGGGAGTCTCCAGATTCAGTAGAACCTGTACCTCAAAGGCCAAACAAATTCATCACAGCACCAGTAGATACGTAGATGCTGTGGTGGTGGCGGCAGCCACCAAAAAGGAACTCTTAGAGATGTGCTCTTCTGTCCATTTGCTGAACAGAGTCTCATACGATGGAAAGTGCATCTTTTCTTCAGTGACGTTTGCACTTAGATTGCTGAATTATCTGACTCATTTTACTAGACTTTAGAGAGAACTCCTGAAAGAGCAAGGAGATACCCTCCAAAGTTCAGTAGTTGAAGGGGTATAAGAGAAGGTTTCTTCTTAGCTGTCCACCTTAAATTCAGTGGTCAACTCCTCCATGAGACTCGCTTCTTATGCAGTGGATGGGGCAAGCAGGGCAGCAGGTTCAGGAATTTCCAAAAGGAGACATTCCTGGATGCACTTGTGTGATTTTACAGAGCCCTTTAAATCTTCCTTTGTGAACACCCCCCTTTCGATGGCTCATCCTTGTTCGGGGCAAAAGTCAACGACACACTAACCAGGTGTGAGCAAGAAGGAAAGACTCTTTCTGCCGTAGGAGTCAGTTTTTCCCTACCTACCAGACCTTATCCAAAGGGTCATAAAGGAGGAAAAATGTGGCTTTGAAAATCCCAGAGAGCTTTCCAGGACACACATGGCGATTCTTCCATCAAGGGAAGAGGGGAAAGTACTAATGGAAGATGCCTACCATGCAGCAGAGGAGTCCGCAAAGCCAGGGCGAAAAGGAAGCTTTCCTTTGTAAACCCTTTCAGCGCTCATGAAAAGAGGCCCGCCTGTCCATCTCTGGAGGCAGTCGGGGGCCACTTATCTGTGTACCCAGAAGCCTGGCTAACAATAACAAAAGACAAGTGGGTATAAAGCATCATATCCAGAGGCTGTGCCATACCCTTTGCTTTTCCCGTCCCAAACACACAAAAAATCCCAGATGTTCCACCCAGTCAAAGGGAACAGGCAACTCAAGAAATACAAAAGTTGCTAGACAAGAGTCATCCAAACAGTCCCCGCAGACCAAATAGGATCCGGAACTAACTCAAGGTTCTTTTTAGTTCCAAAGAAAACAGGGGACTGGAAACCCATCCTGGATCTCAACAACTTACACAAATCAGTAAGAAAGTCAAAGTTCCGGATGGTAACACTGCAGTCAATACTCCCTTTTGTGGGACAAGGCGATTAAATGTGCTCTGTAGACCTCCAGGATCCATACTACCATATAAAAATGGACTGCTGGTCCAGGAGTCATTTGTACTTTTGGCTGGGAGTCAGTAATTACCAGTTCTGTGCTCTGCCCTTTGGCCTCACTACAGCTCCCAGAGTGTTCAAGTGTATGGCAGTAGTAGTGGCTCAGTTGAGACGCCTGGTATTGAGTGTTTCTGTACCTAGACAACTGGCTCCTGACTGCAACCACTGAGCATCTACTATCGAAAGTGAGATACCCCACCTTGCATCTCTGCTCTCGCCTAGGAATCCCAGTAAACTACAAAAAATCTGCCTTGTTGCCATCCCAGCGTATCATTTTTATAGGAGCAGATCTAGATACAACAAAAAATGATGGCAAAACTCCCCTCCAGAAGGGATCAAGTCCTAAATCATCAGGTCCTAAATGTACTTTCCAAGAGAAAAGTACAAGCAAGAACAGTCCTGAAAGTCTTGGGGACTAGGGCAGCAGCAATAACCATGGTTACATTAGCATGTCTGCATATGAGAATTCTGCAGTGACTACTGTTCACTCAGTGGTCCATGTCCTACCAAATTTTAATAACAGAATCTTGCAAGAAGAACCTTTATTGGTGGCTTCAATCCACTCATGTGACAGAAAGTCAAACCTTTGTTCTTCCACAGCCATTAACCGCTGTGATCACGGATGCTTCTCAAGTAGGGTGGGGGGCATTATCTGAGAAGGACAGTCCAAGGCACTTGGCAGAATTATGAAACCCATTTGCACATCAACATCCTAGAGGTGAGTGTGGTGCTTTTAGCATTGCAAGCATTCCAGGGCTCTCTTCCACTAGGAGCTATTGCAAAACAGACAGACAACATGTCAGTTGTGTGGTACATAAACACGGGGGAATCAGATCTTACCCCCTTTGTTGGAAGGCTCTGAGAGTATGGCACTGGGTGACCTCCTCCCAATGCTTTCTGATAGCAATGCACATTCTAGGGAAATCCAACATGATAGCAGACAGACTTAGAGCGATTCTGATGCCTCACAAGTGGTCCCTAAAACAAAAAGTAGCAGAAAACATTGTCTGCAAATGGGGCCAGCCTTGCTGTGGCCTTTTTGCCACATCCATGGATGCCAAATGCAGCAGCTACTTTACCCTTATCCCCCCCCTCCGGGGGAGTCACCAAGGGATGCATTTGTACATGATTGGCCCTCTGGTCTCCTCTACACCTTTCCTCTGTTTCCATTGATACCCAAAGATCTTCAGAAAGCCAGTTCCTTGAGAAGGAACTTGATACTCGTCACCCCATACTGGCCTCACCAAATCTGGTTACCCTTCAATTGACCTCATCTGCAGGAGGAGCTGTAGATTCTGGACCCAGTTCCAGACCTCCTGAATCATGCATCAGGGATGCTCCACCCCTGCCTTCAAACCCTCAAATTGACAGCTTGGCTGCTCTGATTCCAAACATAGCCAGGCTCCCTAACCTTTATCCGTCAGTAAAATGTATCCTGATTTCATCTCAAGGCTTTGACGAGAAAATTGTATGTAAACAAATGGAAAAGATTTTCGTCATGGGCCTTGATTAATCACATTGATCCCTTCTCTGCCCCAGTAGCTTCCATTCTTGAATTCTTAGCTAAACTTTTTAATGAAGGCCCAGTTGCAGCTACTATACGAGTTCAGTTAGCATCGATATCTCATTTCCATATAGGTTAATTGGGCCCCAGTGTGATGTTCCACAGACTTTGCAAGGCATTTCTAAAAGGTACTCTTTTACTAAGATCAACCATTAAAACACCCCCAGCACCAAGGGACCTGAATTATGTCTTATCCTGTTTGATTCTTCCCCATTTGAACCTGCATCATCCTGCAATCTCAAGTACTTGACTTGGAAGACAATTCTTTTGATAGCCATTACTTCTGCCAGAAGAGTTTCAGAGCTGCAGGCATTGTCAATAAAGCCCCCCTAACCTGCTTTTCCACAAAGACAGAGTATCCCTATGAACAAACCCATCCTTTCTACCCAAGTATGCTCAGAATCTAACTTGAACTACCAGTTTTCTTCCCCAACTATGGCAACAAGGCAGAATATATGTTACACCAACCGGATGTACAATAGACAGTTATGTTTCTACTTGCATAGGACAAAGGACTTTAGAAAATCTGACCAATTATTTGTATCCTTTTCAGACTCAAAGAAAGGTGATCCTGTGTCTAAAGGCACACTTTCAAAATGGCTATCAAATTGTATTACCTTTACTTACCAGTCTCGAAACAAAGAACTCCCCCATAAAGTAAAAGGTCATTCTACAAGAGCCATTGCAACCTCTTCTGCCTTTCGGGCCAGACTACCACTTGATACCATTTGTGCTACAGCAACATGGGCAAGACCTCGTACCTTAATCACTCATTACAAAGTGGCTTTGGTCTCCAAGAATAGGGCCTCCTTTGGGTCCACTGCTATGAAGAATATTCTCCCTTGAGCCACCCAAGAAAGGTGGTGCTAGGGATGCTGTCCCAATCTGCTAAGAATGAAGGCGAGATAGGACAACATCACATAAAGAAATTATATACTCACCATAACATTCCATGTGCGTTGTCTAGCTCGCCTTCATTCTTACATCCCACCCTCCTTCCCCCAGCCCTTTGCTCCTGGAAGACCTAGCCGATGCAATTGGCTATTAATGTTCTCTGGCTTTCTTCATGGCTCTGTGACAGATTTAGTGACCTTTATTTAGCTATGTCTGCAAACAAGATCTGGAGAGCTGTCCTAGTGCATGATGGGATAGGGCTTTAGCCACGAGCTAGTGGAAGACCTTGAGCTTTTGTATAGGCCGAGTCAGAACCGAGGATCTGTTCTGAACCCAGTCTGCTAAGAATGAAGGGGAGATGGACAAAGCACATGGAACATTATGATGAGTACATAACTTCTTTTTTTAGCACAGTGTACACCAACTTTGCTTACATTATTTTTTTAATACACACAGAAAAGTGACTGCAGGGTCAGCTTAATATTCAGATATGGGAGTTTTTCTTAACAATATCTTTCTAAACTCTTTGAGGATATATCACAGTGACGTGTGTGTGTGTGTGTGTGTGTGTGTGTGTGTGTGTGTGTGTGTGTGTGTGTGTGTGTGTGTGTGTGTGTGTGTGTGTGCGTGCGCGCGTTAGCAGGTGTAATGCACTTGTAACACATTATTCAGTTTAAGTACTGTTTATTTACACTGAAATGTAAATGTTATTTCCCAAACCAGTTTGACAGACACACTTTTGCACAGTGTAGTTTTAAGAATGTCACCGTTCAGAATTAGAGCTTACAAACATACATTTCTGTTTCATGACATAGTCTCTTAACAAGAGCAGAAGAGTTCTTTTACAGCAGTTCAAGCCAAACTGCTGTTAAGCCATCCACTTGTAGTTTTCCTATTTCTCCATGAGTACTTAATGGCCTTTCTAGAGTCTGCACAGTATGCCCAAAATCCATGTTATACGATAGGCAAATGGCTCTGCTGTTATGAATTTCATCCCCTTGTGTTAACAGCATTTCTCAGGTGAATCACCTTACCTGGGCCATTTGTAAGATGCATTATCATATTGTGCCAGGTATACATGCTGACACAATGTGCCTACCATTGTATATATATATATTCGATATTTGTAATTAAATAAACAGCATTTCTGACAATGTAGCGGCCACTATTCCACAGAGACCTCCCCCACTATCATGGAACCCCCAGTTTCTCTAATGGCTTGTGCAACCATGATAAAAAATCGGCAGTCTTGTGGTTGTTGTCCATCCTATGCTGTACTGAGAAAGCTGACCTACATAATTTGGAGTATGCGGACCATTGCTTTTACAAGCACTACAGTGGTGTATGCTCATAGTTTCATAGGTATATACTAGGCTAATGACTACTCTGGCCCTTATAAGCCTAGCCATGCAAGTCAAATGTGACCCACAAATTTGATTTGCATAGGTGCTGATTTACTGACTGCCTCTGTCCATCAGAGACATAGGAGCTAGATGAGGGTTGAATTTCTCATTACCCATGCATTGGCCCAAGTTTTACTTAAAAAGGGATAGGGAGGAACTATTTCACGTGGATGGGGAGCCTATTCCAGAGAATGAGAATTCTCTCAGAAGCATACCTGTCTCTCCAATATGTCCTATTCATGTTGCAAGCAAAATTTAGGTCTTTTAATCTAGTCAAAACAGGGTTCAGGGATACCCTGTATGCCAAGCAAAGATCACCTCTCAGAAAACTGTATAACTAACTAAAGAGACAGGACTTTGAGGTGATTGGAGTAGGACATTGTGTTTATTCTCTCTATTCTTTTTGTAAGGAACCTTTCTGGACATTCCTGTTGCTTCATGTGTCTGGTCAGGTACATACTGAAGGAGCCATTATACTCTATGATGGGTCTGATGAGTGCCAAGTACATTGATATGATGACCTCTCTGGACCTAGATGTCATGCCCTTGCTTATAAGTTGAGCAACATAGAAGGATTTTCTTATTGCTTTGGACACATGCTTGTCGAAGGCTAGGTTACTATCTACATGAGTTCCCAGAGCCCTGACTAGTGAATCAGCTTTTAAGGTTAGATAAACCAAGAAGCACAATCAAGGTCACAGCTCGAGTAAATTGATCGAGGAATAAAAATCTGATAAGACAAATGTACCAAAAGTGTATCCAGCAATCCAACCAAATGACAGGGAAGCCACTGAAAAAATAAGATGTGAAGCTTTATTCTGGTAAGCGCTTTCGTAGTGTAAGTACTTTTATTAAGCAACGGTTGTTTTATGTATAAATTTTGGAGTTTTAACCTGTTCTTTATACTTCTGAGTCAGTCATTTAGAGATGTATATTTGTATTTGTCATACATGACAGATTTGTTTTTGAACTTGTGATAAAAATTTTTTTGCAAGGTTAAAGTAAGGCTTATGGAACACCTGGATGATATAAGAAAGCGTAATATGAGTAGTCCTGTAGCTGAACATTTCTCTGCAGCACATGGGGGTTCTAGTGAGAGTTTCTTTTTTAATGTTTTGGCCTGTCCCCATATGCCTAGATGGGGTAATTTTAAGGAAGAATTAGGCTTGAAAGTAGAATTATAGATCCGCCGATATCCCGGAACCTGTCACCCGCTCAGAGGTGGGTGAGTTACGTAAGCTCACAGGACAATTGAGCAAGTTAATTGACATTGTTTTGCCTTTGGGGCAAGGACTCCATTCTATTTTGACTGGTCCTAATGCTAAAAATAGCATTCGAGACAAGGAGACCGAAAACACCCCCAGTGTTTTTTCTTCCAATGGACTTAATCCTTCAACTAGTCGCGGAAATGATACGCGTACAACAGAGTTTCACGGAACGCCACAGGTTTTGCGTTCCAACAACGAAGAACTACCACAGTCAGTAGGAGTCAATTCAGGGCTACAAACACCGCCTTCCACCTTCAATGAATGGTACAAGGCAGTACCTACCTTTGAATTTCGTGAAAATAATGGCACCATTTCAGAAAATCATAGGACTTTTTCTGACTCTAGGGCAGCGCTCGAGACTTCATTATACAGGTACAGGGGTTTAATACTTGATAATATGTACCTTAATG
Source organism: Protopterus annectens (assembly GCF_019279795.1). Taxonomy (NCBI): domain Eukaryota; kingdom Metazoa; phylum Chordata; order Ceratodontiformes; family Protopteridae; genus Protopterus; species Protopterus annectens. The sequence continues at coordinate 3,927,438 of NC_056744.1, read as the reverse complement.
AATGTCTCAGGAAGCGGATTGTGCTTAAAAGTTTACGGGTATATAAATACCCTAACAATGTTGTTGCTGGTAGCGTATTTCATTCGGACTTGTTAAAGGCATTTGACCAATGCGGACTGGATATAGTGCAAGCTATTATCCATCAGAATGAAAGGGATATTGTCTTGCTTAACAATGACATAGATATGTATAATCAAGCTATTGTTGGCGATTTGTTATTCAATGTTGATATAGAGAAAAAGAAATATTATAACATTAGAAGAGAAGTTGATCGTAAGTGTCAGGATATACTTGACAGAAAGTACAAAAAACGTTATAGGGACATAAGAGAATACAAAGAAGGAAATCAATACCCTCTGCCTCCTAAGCATTTATAGAAGTTCCTACACTCGTCCCAATACTCCACCAGCCTCAGTTACAGCCCAGGATGGCTATGAGGATGATAGGGGACACGAATACGAAACAGAGTTTTTACCCAGGAGATCAGAGAGAATACGCAATCAGCGTAATTCAAGATAATCATTTTTCGTCGATTCACTATCATCACAGGGGGAGGGGGGGACACAACAGGAATGTGTTTCAGAACAAACCACCGTCCTGGCAACAGGACCATTAAGCACATCAGTTGTATCTAGTATGGAAAACGGACATGTGTTTGTTAGGGAGAATTATTCCATTTACAATTATAGTAATTTAGAGATTACAGACACACATTTTGATCTTTTTACCAAAGGGTTCAAGTACATACCAAGGAGGAACAGTAACATTACTCAAGTTATTATGGAGTTAAAACTCTTTATGAGAAAACTGAATCTAGAGAACTTGTTAGGGGAAGGTCATTTTGCCAATGTTAACACCCCCCATAGGCCTAGTACATACAATCCACCATTACATCCTCAATTAAAGAATTTAGAGAGAAGGATGGAACTTAAAATCAGAAACAACTTTAGAAAAAATGGATACCAAGTTAATTTGACTGTACAAGAAAGTTCATTATTATATGAACTGGGCCATAACCCTAATATCAGGGTTATGGAACTAGATAAGGGGGGAGGTACAGTTTTCATGGACAAGATCATATATGAAAGTAAAATGTATGCCCTTTTGAACAATGATTCTAGATATACCTCTGTTTCTCTAAATGAGATCAATATAGCTTACAAAAAAATTGACATAGCCATAAAAGGTCTCTTTGATCAAGAAGTTATAAATTTTAGTATGTATACCTTTTTGGATAATACCAATCCCAGGGTGCCCTCCATTTTCGGGGTACCCAAGGTACATAAAAACATTCATGAACCCCCCCCCCCCTCAGACCCATTGTAGCAGCACAGGGTTCTTAGATTTCTCCACTTTCAAAGTTTATTGACTGGAAGTTCAAGAATCTATGGCCCAAGGCAAGCTATTTATTAAAAGACTCCTGGGAATTTTTGAAGAAAGTAACCCCAGATTTATTAGTTCCTAACTTAAAATTTTTAACTATAGACATAGTGGACTTGTTTTCTGTGATTCCACACAACATTGGACTTCTTTGGTTAGAGGAAGCCTTAACATCTTGTCCAAAGGCTAGTGCCAATGACAACTTTCTTATATTAGAATTAATGGAAATGGTTTTGAATAACAATTTCATTTATTTTTCAGGGGAATATTATAAACAGACCTCAGGGGTGGCAATGGGATCTAATTGTGCCCCCACTTATGCCGACATTATTCTATCTGTCTGGGAGAACAAATATGTATTCAATTGTGAATTTACTCAATATTGGGGGGCCTATTTCAGATTCCTGGACGACATTTGTATCTTTTGGACAGGACCTGACAACATTATTTCCATCTTCATGGAATATTTGGCCTCTACCACTGAATTTTTAACTTTCACTCATCACATTCAGGAAGGGAAGGTTGAATACCTAGATGTATTATTAAGTATCCATCAAGGAAAATTTACATCTAAAGTTTATAGGAAGCCAACCTTCTCTAATAGTTATATACATTTCAATAGTTCTCATCCATTATATCAAAAAAGAGGAATAGTAAAGGGACAGTTGGTCAGGATATCCCGTATGACATCAGAGGAAGAAGATTACAACTTGGAGTGTTACAAATTATTTTGTATGTTTCAGGAAAGAGGTTATCCATATGAATTTATCTCCCAGATTAAGGAACAGATAGATTCAGGCAGAAGAGATCAGTACAAACCCATTTTGGGTTTAGGAGATACATATAATACAACTGACAACACTAAGGTGCTATCCGATTTTAATCGGGTGTTTATTACTGAGTACAGTGCTAATTCAGGGGTCATCAGGAATATCATACAAAATGAATGGGATAATTTCCGGGACATTACAGATTTGGAAAATTTAAGCTACAAAAATGTTAAGACAGTTTTTAGAAGGGGCAGAAATATTAAGAACTTGTTAGAACAAAATTTCTATTTAAATAAATATTCTAACAAGCGTATGGGCACTTACAAATGTGGTCCATGTTCACAGTGCCACTACGTTGTTAATCTGGAAAACTTTTTTCTTGCAGCTAGAAACAAATATATTAAGTCCACTAGGTTTTCTAACTGCAATAGTCAGGGGGTGGTTTATTTGGCCTTCTGTTTATCATGTCCCGCTTTCTATGTGGGCAAAACTGAACGTCCTTTAAAAAGAAGGATATATGAGCACTTATATGAGATACAAAAACAAAATCTCAAAAATGCCCTTTATAGACACTTTACGACATGCCCTACAGCCAAGTATCAGTTTTTTGTTTTGGAAACTGTTTACAAAGACAATAGAGGAGGGCCATGGGAAACTAGATTAGAGCACAGGGAAACCTATTGGCAAATTTTACTGGAATCTAATAAGGAACCAGGTATAAATGAATATATATCTATTAAGCCTTTGTTAAGGTTAAAAGCTTGTTGCATGTAAATAAATTTTAACAGTATTTATAAATTATTTATTAATATATTTTTAAATCTGTAATATTGTATATTGATATTCATATATTTCCAACACCTTAGGGTTTTACTAGTTTTATTGAGCTTCAGGTTTTTCAGGAGTGGTCTCTATGTCTCTTTAAAATTATACTATCAATTAGCTAGAATTGAAAGATTGAAGTCAATTAAGTGTATATATATTCATGAATTTTATTGTAACATTGTATCTGATGAGGTCACAGTGTTGACGAAAACGGTATATGTTTGAATTGCCTTCGTTAATAAACTTGTTTCTGGATATTTATTGGTGGACTGATCCCTTCGTACACTGGTTTTTGTGGTTTTGGCTGTTTTACCAGTGTTGGCTTTCTTTTTTGTACAGGTTAGAATGATTTTGAATTACAGGACATTCTATCCTAAGGGAATGAACTTCGATGTTGAATAATGTTTGCATATTTAGGTATTTATTTGTATTAGTATTTGTATTTAATGGTATTTATAAATATGGTATTTATAAAATTGTATTTAAAATTAGGGATTGTGTCTTTAAATGATTAATTGTTTAATTCTGTGAAATTGCACTGGGTTTGTATAACTTTGACCAGAGTGTAGTGGTTAATCATTTCCAGATGGCGAATAGCCCAGGTACCAGAATCAATTAAAAAACTGTGGTTTATATGATGTATACATTGTAGCTGCTTCCTTGTATTATTTTTTGGTTTGTTTCTAGGGCTAGTTCTGGGCTTTCTTCTGGTAGGTACAGCAGCCTCTATGTAGTCATTGATGTGGTTTTGCAGAGTTTCTGACAGCAGTTCGGTGTAGGTTGCTGAGTTTGGAGGGGCACTGAATTTTGACAAACTGTCACTTAATAATTTGCCTTGGAATAATTCTTAACTGTTACTGGTTTTAATGGGATTATGGAGTTGATTTTGAAGGAGACAGCTTTATGGTCAGGCCTTACCAGGGAAGATGAGATATTGGGGGCGCAGTGTTCCCTATTATTTACTATTTGCTCAAAGATGTTTGTATTAATGAACTTCAGGAATCTCTGTGCCTGTAGATTTGAGGCTGTGTAGGATTCCCAGTCTATAGTGGGGTAGTTAAGGTCTCCCATGAGTAGGGTGTTAGGTTAGATGGTAAATGTCTCCAGTAGGTCCAAGTATGCGTTGGAGCTTCATGGGACATGGAAGGTGACCTTTAGCTGGCTAGGATATGGTACAGGATTTCGTCTATGATGATCTGCACATGGAGGAACTCCAGTACATCATACTGTTTGACCACCCTAGAGGCATACTTGTTATTGGTGTATATTGAGACACTTGCCCCTTTAGTCCTTGCCTGTGCAGCTACTGGTCTAAAATTGTGGAAGGTAATGAAATCTTGCACTGCTGGGATACTCTGTGCTGCTTTAAACCATATCTTGATAACTGCACAGATGTATGTATTCTTGAGTGTAAGGAGGCCTTGGATGGAGTGTATTTTTTTATTTAGGCTATTGGCGTTGAGAGAAACACCTTGAGATTCAGTTGAATTGATTTTGCTATGCTGGCAGGTATGTCAGTTTGGCATTGCCTAAAAAAGGCACTGTGGGGGTGGATATATTTTTTAGCCAGCATTCAAAAACCTAGAGGGAAGGGGTGCAGTCCATCCTTGGCAAAACAACACAGTCTGTTAACCATGTCCTTCCAAGCTGACAAATATTGGATCCCCTTAGAATGACGCCAGAAAGACAGCCAGTTGCTGAAATCAATCCTTTTTTGCTCATATTGTGGCATCATCCTCAGTGATGGTAATGTGCTGCTCACTGCTAGGCTCTTAAAAGTTGAGACACATAATCTGAAAGCTCCATAATGTCTCTCTTCATGTAGTCCAAGGGGGTCACATCTCAGGACATTTACATTTACCTAGAGTAGATGGATTCATACTGGTACCTGTGGTGTAATGATTTGGAGTTCATGCATGATTTGCCAGATTCTGGCTCCAGATAAGCAACTAACAGTTACCTTCTCTTGTTCAGCCTGGTTAGAGAAGCATCAGTATATCTTACAATGGAGTCTCCTATGATGAGAGTCCCGGGAAGTACATTTGCTTGCCTTAGGGGTATGTGTGGTGTTAGGTGTTGCTTTTTTGGAGTGCCTTTGGGCTTGGCGAGGCATAGCTTTGACAACAGGTGATCTTTGTTGTTTAGGAAGATTGTTTTTAAGTGCTTCAGCATACATTACTCTGTGTGTATTGCGTACTATTTGAGGTTGGTGCTGTGTACACAGTTTTGACAACATGATGTGCACTTGTATGCAAGAATTTAGCCTCCAGTGTCATGTAAGTACACATCTCACATACTGTGGTTACTTCTTTAAGGATTAAGTGGTTGTCAGTAAACTTGAGACAATTGTTACACTGTTTCAAGATGCCCATATCCACCACACTGGCTACACAGAAGTTAGGAAATTGCATAGCCATACTGTCCAGTCCTTTGATTTGTGAGCTACAAGGGGGGTGATGTATTGGGGTTAGAAGGCTATTAGGAGTACTTTATTGGAGCAGATTATGCTAAACAGTATTAAATTCTACTAACATTAATGCTTACACAATACTGAATTCAACTAAATCACTAGGTTTTGCTACTTGACTCCCAACTAGCTGCTCTAAGCTTGTTGTCACACAAGGTATTTATGCTATATAGCTGCTTCACAGAGTACAGTTTTATGAACTATTCTTTCTAGGTGCTTCCTACCAACAGGACACTGCTAACCCACGCAAACATGCAAAACTTTTAGCAGCACAGAAAAAAAAACAGAAAAGTAACAGAGTCCTCTGACCAGTAAAATGTCTACACTGAGATCTTATGTGTATTTCCTAACTCAGATGGACCAGGAAAACACCTCATGCTCATGTTGAATAAAAACAAAGAGAACTGGCAGGCAAAGAAACGTGAAATAAAAAACTTGTTTAATAAAACACAAAATAAAACTCCTAAACAACAAGGATCTTTGTTCTCCATCCTTGTTTAGAAGTTTTATTGTGTTTTATTAAATGAGTTTTTTATTTCACACTTTTTTGCCTACCAGTTCTCTTTGTTTTTGATATTACTTTGTCTGTTTTACTGGTTACTTTTCACTTGTTTTGGACAAGTTGAATAAACCCAGTCCTCCTAATGTAAAAACGCAGTAGTAGATGTCCACAAGTGCTATGCTCCAACATACTAATTAAACAGCTAGCTGGAAATCCCTTGCTGAAGGCAATTTCAAGACAGTCTTACAGCAGTTACAATGAGAGAAAGAACAATGTACAAGTAACAGCAGGAAATAGTAGTGATCATACAAAATAACAAGTGCAACTTAGCAATCAAAAGTACTTAGCTTTGTCTGGATGGCACCAGATACAAGTAAAACACTTCTGGAATGCAGGCTAGGACTGCAAGCTTTGCTGAACTACTGGACAATGAGCAGGAGACAACATGTAGTAAAGGAGGTTTATTCAAGAGCAATACTGGTTTGCTGGGTGGGTACCATGGATGCATGGAAAACAATAGGTGGGAAGAGTACATAAATAGCTTACACAAAAGGCTGTAACAATTAAAGAGGAATGGTGGGGCTTTGGAAATTAGATTATCATAAAGGGTGGAGGCCAGAGGCACAGCCTTCTTATAAAACAACAGCAGGTTGGGGAAAACTAATCAGGCTAGCTAGAGAGGATTAAAATCAAATAATGGCAATATTAGAGCTCTTTCAGAAACTTTTGCTTAATGTGTTAGTGGGAGATGGGGCAGACATGGGATGCAACTTTAAGCAAGCAAAAGAAGATACGCAGAATAAACTGAAGCAGAGACAATTCTCACTATTGAACTTCTAGTACAGTTTAAGGAATCGGACTATGCAGAAATTAGCCAATAACACTGTTTATGAAAAAAATAAAAGTAATAAATGACTAAGGTTAACATTCTGCATGAGCACACAGCTCTGCCACCACTGTGAATTAAATTAAATTACATGACTATGGGCCAGCGGGGTTTGAAGACAAATGGATAGTTTTTACAAGTAATTCTATTTGAGGAAATAGAAGTGCAGTATAATGCAGAAACACTATCTTCTCACAACACTTTTAAATACAAGACAAAGGTCCCAGAAAAACTTAAAAAATGCAAACAGAACAGAGCAGAAAAGTACTAAGTATTATTATCACACAGGTCACTAAGTGCAACTCAGATATTTAAACAGAATGAAAATAAGCAGTCATTTAATTCTTCTCTTTTTCTTGTTTCTGAAAAGCTAGTTGCTTACAGTTGCAAAGCTCTTGGAGTCTTGGATAAAATACACTGGGGATAGCTCTGTTCTGGAAACAGGACCTAGCTAGAGAGTAATCCATTCAAATTAAGGCTATATTTGAGGTCTTTCAGAACTTTAGCTTAATGAGTTAGTGGAGGATGGGGCAGGCACAGAATATGAATTTAAGCATGTAAAAGGTAAGTGGAATGAAAAAGCACTGAAGCACATACTGCAGCGGGGACAGTTCTCTCACTTTTGACCTTTTACTACAGTTTAGGGTACCAGATTATGCAGAAATTTACCAGTAGCACTATTATGGGAATAATGCATTAATAAATAACTAAGGGTCAAAATCTTGCAGGAGTACACAGCTCTGCCACCACTGTGAATTAAACTACAGGATTATTGGCCAGTAGGCTTTAAAATACAAATGGATAGCTTTTACAAAATAGAAGTGTGGAATAGTGCAGACACAATCATCCCACAACTGTTACAAAAATACAAGACTAAGGTACCAGAACAAATATAAAAATGCAAACAGATGGAAAAGAGCTGAAAAGTACAAAGTATTATTATAACACAGGTCGCGAAGTGCAACTCAAATATAGAAACAGAACTGAAATAATTAAAATATTTTAATTTTCTCTTTCTTTTTTTTTTCTTTCTTTCTTACTTTTTCTTTTTTTTTTTTTTCTTTTTTTTTTAAAGCTAGCTACTCACTGTGCCACACCACTTCAAGACTTGGGTAAAAGACACCGGATGGAGGTAATTCTGTGCTGGAAAAATTAGTTCATTAGTGAGCAATCCAGTCAAAAAAAGGCAATATTGGAATTCTTTCCAAAACTTTAACTTAATGTGTTAGTGAGGGATGGGGCAGAGACGGAATGCAACCATAAGCAGGTAAAATATAAGCAGAATAAAAAAAAACTGAAGCTCAAAATGGAGCAGTGGTAGTTAAGGAACCAGACTATGTAAAAATTTCCCAGTATCACTGTTTATGGAAAAATGCAATACTAAATACTTAAGGCTCAAAATCTTGCAGGAGTACACAGTTCTGCCACCACTGGAATAGTGAATTAAACTAAAAGACTACAGACCAACAGGGGGTTAAAATACAAATGGATAGCTTTTAAAATTATTTCTACTTGCAGAAATAGAAGTCCAGATTAACACAGAAATACAACCTTACCACAACTGTTAATAAAAAAATGCAAGGCTGATGTATCAGAACAAACTTAAAAATGCAACCAGATAGAAGAGAGCAGAAAAGTAAACTACACAGTATTACTACTACACAGGTCACTAAGTGCAACTCAAATATTTCAGCAGAATTGAAATAATTAAAATAATTAATTTAGGTCTTTCTCTTTTTTTTAAAGCTAGTTACTCACAGTTCCATACCTCTACAGTCTTGGATAAAGGTCAGGTTAGCTCTGTGATGGAAACAGAAGCAAGCACAAGAGCAATCCAATCAAATAAAGGCAATATTAGAGTTCTTTCAGAAATGTTAGCTTATTGAGTTAGTGGGGGATAGGGCAGAAAAAGAGTGCAACTTTAAGCAGTTAAACGATAATCAGAATTAAAAACCACTGAAGAACAAATGGGAGTAGGGACAATTCTCTCACTATTGACCTTCCACTACACTTTAAGGCACCGGATTATGCAGAAATTTAGCAGTAACACTCTTTACTGAAAAAAATGCAATAAGTAATGACCAAGGCTCAAAATGTCAGAGGAGTACATATCTTTGCCTCCACTGCGAATTAAAGTACAAGTATATGGGCCACTAGGACTTTAAATACAAACCGCTTTTAACAATAATTTTACTTGTAGAAATAAAAGTGTGAATAGTGTAAACTCATTCATCCCACAACTGTTAACTAGGTCCAGGAAGAAACTTAAAAATGCAAACCGATGGAACAGAGCAGAAAGCTAAAAAGTACTATTACCACTCAGGTCACTAAGTATAACTCAAATATTTAAGTAGAATTAAATAAATAAAATAACATAATTCTCTCTCTCTCTCTCTATATGCTTTTTTTAAAACCAATTTCTCAGAGATCCACACCTCTCCAAATATTGGATAAGACAAATGGCATGGGAGTAGCTCTGTGCCTGAAAATGGTGATGGCTATAAACAATCCAGTCAGATAAAGGCAATACTAAGGTGTTTTGAAGCTTTACCTTAGTGTGTTAGTGGAGGATGGAACACACAGAATGCAACTTTAAGCTGGTAAAAAATAAGGAGAACAAAAAAGCACTAAAGCACAACCTGGAGCCAAGATAATCCTGTCACTCAATGTTTTATTACAGTTTAAGGCACCAGACTATGCAGAAATTTACCATTAATACTGTTTATGGAAGAAAATGTGTCAATAAATGACTAAGACTCATATTCTCGCAAGAGTACACAGCTCTGCCACCACTTTGAATTAAACTACAAGTCTCTGGGTGAGCAGGGTTTAAAATACAAACCGGTAGCGTTTACAATCAACTGCACTTTTGGAAACAGAAGTGCATAATAGTGCAGAAACACAGTCTTCCCACAACTGTTAATAAAAATACAAGAGTAAGGTCACAGAACAAATTTTAAAAAATTCAACACGTGGAACAGAGCATAAAAATGCAAAGTTTTCCTACCACACCAGTCACTAACCGCAACTCAAATATTTAAACAAAATTAAAATAATTTAAATCTCTCTCTTTTTTTTTTTTTTTTTTTTTTTGAAAAAGTTAGTTACTCCCAGTTCCAGATCTCTCCATGTCTAAGACAGAAGGCACTGGGTGGGGTAGCTCTGTGCTGGAAACAGGAGCTCCTTAGGGAGCAATCCAATCAAATAAAGGCAATATTTGAGTTCTTTCAGAAACTTTAGTTAAATGCATTAGTGGAGGATGGGGCAGGCAGACAGTGCAACTTTAAGCAGGTAAGAAAAGAGAAGCAGAATAAAAAGGTATGATGCACAAACTAGAGCAGAGACAATTCTTTCACTATTGATATTCTACTATAGTTTAAAGCACCAGATTAGGCATAAGTTTTCCAGTAACCCTGTTTATGGAAAAAATGCAATAATAAGTGACAAAGGCTCAAAATCTTGCAGGAGTACACATGTCTGCCATCACTGTGAATTAAACTACAGGACTATGGGCCAGCAGGTTTTAAAATAAAAAAGGATAGATTTTGAAGGCAATTCCACTTGTGGAAGTAGAAGTGCAGAACAATGTAGAAACACAGTATTCCCACAACTGTTAATAAAGACACAAGCATAGAGTCCCAGAACAAACTTAAAAATAAAATCAGATGGAACAGATTAGAAAAGTATGAAGTATTATTACTACACAAGTCACTTAAGTGAAACCCAGATTTTTAAGCAGATTTGAAATAATTAAAATAATTTCATTTTCTTTTTTTGAAAAGATAATCACAGTTCTACACCTCTGCAAGTCTTGGATAAAAGACACTGGGTGGATGTAGTTTGGTGCTGGAAACAAGAGCAAACTAGAGAGGAATCCAATCAAATAAAGATACTATTAGAGTAAATGTTATGTAGAATAAAAAAGCACTGAAGTACAACCTAGGGCTGGGACAATTCTCTCATTATTGACTTTGTACTACAGTTTAAGGCACCAGACTATGCAGAAATTTACTAGTAACACTGTTTATGGAAATAAGTAATAATAAATTACTAAGGCTCAACATCTCAAAGGAAGTACACAACTCTGCCGACCAGCAGAGTTTTAAACATCAATGGGTAACTGTTAGAAGTAATTCTACTTGTGGAAATAGAAGCATGGAATAACACACAATCGAATATTCCCACTACTGTTAATAAAAATTCAAAATTGAAGTCCATGGACAAACTTAAAGATGCAAACAGATGGAAGAGAGAAGAAAAGTACAAAGTATTATTACCACAGTTTAGTAAGTGCAACTTAGATGTTTAAGTAGAATTGAAATAATTAAAATAATTTATCTCTTTTTTTCCCTTTTTAAAACTAATTACTCATAGTTGCACTCTTCTCCAAATCTTGTAGAAAAGACACTGGGAGGGGGCAGCTCTGTGTTGGAAACAAGAGCTAGCTAGCAACTCAACCAAGTAAAGGCAATATATGCATCTTTTTCAGAAACTTGACATAATGTACCAATTGGGGATAAGGCAGGCACAGAATGTAACTTTAAGCAGGTAAAATGTAAGCAGAATAAAAAAAGCAGTAAAGCAAGGCTGGAGCAGGGACAATTATCTCACTGTTGGCCTTCTACAACAATTTAAGGCACAAGACTGTGCAGAAGTTTAGCAGTAGTAATGTTTATTCAAAAATGCAATAATAAATTACTAAGATTCAAAGTCTTGTGGGAGTACATCTGTACCACCACTGTGAATTAAATTACAAGACTGTAGATAAACAGTGTTTAAAATATAAATGGATAGCTTTTAAAAAGTAATTAAAGTTGTGGAAATAAAACTGCAGAATAAATTAGAATCACAATCTTCCCACAAGTTTAAAAAAACTATAAGACTAAGATCCCAGAACAAACTTAAAAATCTAAAGTGATGCAACAGAGCAGAAAAGTACAAAGTATTATTACTACACGTCACTAAGAGCAACTCAAATATTTAAGCAGAACTGAAATAATTATAATAATTTAATTCTCTATCTTTCCATTTTTTGAAAAAGTATTTACTCATAATTTCCCACCTCTCCAAGTCTTGAATAAAACACAAGTCTTGAATAAAACACAGTGGGTGGTGGTAGCTCTGTGCTGGAATCAGGAATTTGCTAGAGAGCAATCCAATCAAATAAAGGTATTATTGGAACTCTTTCAGAAACTTTAGCTTAATGTATTCGTGGGGGATAGCGCAGGCACAGAATGCAATTTTAAGCATGTAAAAGATAAGGAGAATAAAAAAGCCCTGAAGCAGAAACTGGAGCTCATACAATTCTCTCCTACTGACCTACTATTATTTAAGCCACAAGACTATGCAGAAATTACCAGTTATATGGTTTATGGAAGAAATGGAATAGTAACTTACTAAGGCTTACAGTCGGGCAGGAGTACACAGCTTTGCCACTACTGTGAATTAAACTACAAAACTATAGGCCTGCACAGTCTAAAATATAAACAGAAAGTTTTTACCAGTAATTTAACTTGTGGAAATGGAAGTGTGGAGTACTGCAGAAACATAAATGGTAATTCAGTAATCCTTACATGAAGCAAATCTCCATGTAAGCATAGTGGCAGGGCTCGAACATGCAATTCGGTAGCTGTGCAATCTAGGAAATAGTGCTGGGGGTGTGCACGAGCCTCCCAGCACTGTTCACCATGGAGGTGATCGCAGAATGTAAATCACCTCATTTGCTGGTGAAAACCGTGCAAATGAGGTGATTTACTGTTCCAGGAAAGGCATCCATGTAGGAGCTGTGTCTGCATTAGAAATGTAGGCGGGAACTGTCCATGTAGCAGACTGCAAAATAAAAAAAAGATGGGGCTATGACAACTCAAAGTAAAGCATGTATTAGTTGCATCAGGCCTGCCAATGGCCAAAACTATGGCCATCAGCATGTAAAACTGATGTAAAATATTAAAAATCAGAGGTTAATGTTTACTGCACATATGCCACGTTTAAGCGGAGAGCAGTGGTGCCCAAGCATGGGATCTGACAAATAAATTTAAAATATTAAAAGAGGATTATTTAAGCTAAAATTAATTTCCACATTATACTGGCCAGCATGCAGACTCGTACAATGGCAGGTAACAGTAGTTGTTATGGACATAGGCTCTTGTGTAGTGCTGTAACTAGGTTATACATAATTAGGTGTATGCAAATGTTTAAATGTTTACTGAATAGCAAAATGGGCCACCATGTCTGGAGGTACCTGTGTAGGGGCTACAAGTGGTGGTGTAGGCAGAAGAGGCAGCGGACATGAAAAGAGAGTGCGGCATGCTTTGTGTAAGCACATTGGAGCTCTGTGGCTTTTGTTTGCACTCAGCTAAGCAGAGGTGTGTTTCTGAGGCTGCTTAGCTGGTGAGAGAAATGCTGAGCGTGCTCATGTACAGGGGAGGGTCCTTATTGCTCAGCAGTGTTTACACTAGCTCCACGGGTAAAAACTGGAGGAAATTGGGGGGAAAAAAGGAAATGGCAGACAAAAGGCAGTCAACTATAAATGACAATAAGGCCTCTGCCACTCACAGTGGGACATTCAAACCCCTCAATAATGTAGCTGGCAAGTGGAATATATCATAGTCGGTCAATCACACAGGCTGCATCTGCAGCACACCAGTAAAAAGTATGCAGACACCCTTCAATCTGATTTCGCCACATACTCTGCACTGGTAAAATGATAGGGGCTGCTGCTGCTTTGCTACATCTCTACGTGCTACAGACTGATGGCGGTGATGAGACTGATGCTGACAACCAGCCCAGACTGAGGAGGAGAAGAGTGTTCAGACCCAGGGTAACCTTTCAGTGGCTACATGAGCTGGAGATAGTAGAGCACTACAGGGTGGACAGGGACATACTACATCAACTCACCAAGCTCTGCCCCCTCACCACAGACCTAAAGCCAACAGAGGGGAACCCATCCCAGTGTAAACAAAGGTATGTGTAGCCTTAAGAGTACTAGCTTACAGGTACTTTCCAAAGACCTACTGGAAACATCATGGGGTTGTGACAGGCATCTGCATCCAGGGTACTCCACCAGTTCCTGGATGTCATGCTAAGACATGCCAGTGAGCATATTTATTTCCCCAACACCCCTGAGGAATATGCATCTCTTCCACCATGTAGCACACTACCCAGACGTACTGAGTGCCATAGACTGCACTCATGTCCACATCAAAGCACCACCTGGTGAAGAGGGTAGAGTTTACGTCAACCGCAAGGGCTATCACTCCATCAACTGCCAGGTCATGTGCAATGCCCAGGGCATTATCATCAATGTGTGTGCTGGCAGCCCTGGCAGTTATGACTCCCACATCTAGCATGTCTCACAGCTGTACCAGCCATTTGCCAGGGTGGACATCCTGTACGGCCAGCTCTTCAGGGATGCTGGCTACGCAGTGGAACCATGGATGACATCCATCAGAAATGCGCACACACACACACACACACACATACACACATACACACACACACATGCCATAATGAGGCACACGCACAAACTAGAAACATTGTAGAGCATGTGTTTGGGCTGCTCAAGTCACGTTTCTGCTGCCTTTACATATCTGGTGGAGCCCTGCAGTACTCTGCAGCCACATGTGCACACATGTTCATAGTATGTGCCATGCTACACAATATGATCCTGTGAAGACAGCTGTGGCAGGAACATCACAGGGAAGGGGGACACAGCCCCCCCATCATTGCCAAGTTCCCCACAGATACAGGGGGACTCGGAGGAGGAACCCCCTCAGCCTGTCCCTGCAGGCAGATGTAGGCGTGTCCAGTAATAAACTCTGGCCTTGGGAAAGAGGCAACGCATACCACTTAAATTGACACCTCTCTCTTACTCACATATACAGTAAAAGGATTCCACATGCATCACACTACCTGTAGCTTACCATGTATAAGCTGTGTACTACGAGCATCTGATAGAGTCAACCCTGATGCACTGTCCTCACAACTCCTTCATGCACAAGGTAAGTCACTCTTCTTAACAACTAATGAATGGAGTCGTGTGTTGTGGTAGCATATCTGTAGTATCACTGCATGTATGCAAGGGAATGGGGTAGCTTACTGGGATAGCAGCAGACAACTGACAGCTATGTGGGACAACAGGAAATGTCCGCAAATACTGGCTTCCACAGAATATGCAGTAGTCCCCTAGGTGACAAAACCCACTGCAGTATATGTGGGGGACTAACAAACTGCGGGGTCATAGGTCACATGCATGGATGTTAATGTTGGAGACCCATACACACCTCTCAGCCTCTCCCAGCAAGTCAGCTGTACAAAGCCATAAAGAAATGTGTGGTAAAGGGCCACAAATAGGGACAGTTATGAAATATTGCTCTGACAAACTTAGTGATATTACAAGAGGTCTTGCTGTTGCATTACATCTCTGAAGGGTAAGAAGTCTGAAACTCGAATGTCTGTTGTTACTTTCTAACTCCGATCTGTAATGATATGCCAGTATTTCCAAGTCAACCACAATACTGTGCTAAATGGACCCAAAATATGAAGCAAACATCTGGACAGTCAGTGGTAATTTAGAGGTATACCCCCTCCCCACAACACACCCGTGTTCTCTTAGAAATGCAGTAACATTTATGTTTGTAGGGTAATAGCAGCAGACCACACATTCCCATGGCTGTCCCAATCATCTTGCTAATTTTTTCCATGTCCACAGTATGCAGGGGTCAATCTGCTATGTCTGTGCATGGTTACTACAGTCAGGAAGTAGACAACACTTACTGTTGGCTGTTGTGGTTTATTCATCTAATTTCAGTACTGTGGTTGACTGGGCCTGTGGGTCCAGACTAGCTCTGCCAGTTATTTTGCATGTCAGCTACACCTACTGTGGGAGTTGTACACACTATCCAGAAACCAATATTTGTTACTGCAGGAAAGCTGGTCAGTGGAGGGACAGGAAGCCCTGCATAGAATAGGGACATGTCATAAATATTGCAGTTACAAACATAGAAAGTTGATAGAATAACAGCTGTTTGCAGTAGCATGAAGTATCTGAAGGTCAAGAAGTCTGAAACTCACGTGTCTCTCATTACTTTCTAACTTCAGTCTCTAATGTATTCACCATTATTTGACACACAACCACAATATTATGACAGATGGACCCAAGTTATGAGCTAGACATCTGCACAGTCTGTGAAGATGTGTACACTTGAGAGGTATGCCCTCCTCCCCTCAACACACTTGTGTTCACATAGAAATGCAGTAACATCTATGTCTGTAAGGTGATAGCAGGCCACAAATTGCCAGGGCTGTCGCAGTCAACTTGATAACTTATTCCATTTCTGCAATATGCAGGGGCCAATATGCTATATATGTTTGAGATCTGAAGAAGCGTACACTGAGTATGCGAAAACGCTCATCTTTTCTGTTTTTTCACGAATAAACTCATTTTATTCTTCGTGGTGGTCGAGATCCTGTTTTGTTATCACACTATATATGTTTGTGGTTAATAGTGTCGGCAAGTAAACACCACTTACTGATGGCTTAGTCATCTAAGTATAGTACTGTGGTTCCAGGCTAACCATGCCAGCTACACCTATGGTAGGAGTTGTACACACTGTCCAGAAGGCAATATTTGTCACTGCAGGAAAGCTCAGCAATGGAGGGACAGGGTGCCACACATACAATAGGGGCATGTTGTAAATATTGCACTTACAAACATAGAAAGTTGATAGAAAGCTGTTGCAGTAGCATGAAGTCTCTGAAGGTCAAGAAGTCTGAAACTAATGTCTGTCATTACTTTCTAACTTCAGTCTGTAACTTTGTTCACCATTATTTGACACACAACCACAATATTATGACAAATGGGCTGAGATTATGAGCTAAACATCTGCACAGTCTGTGAAGATATGTGCATTTGAGAGGTATGCCCCGCTCCCCTCAACACACCTGTATTCACATAGAACTGCAATAACATCTATGTCTGTAAAGTGATAGCAGGCCACACATTGCCAGGGCTGTCACAATCAACTTGATAACTTGTTCCATTTCTGCAATATGCGAGGGCCAACATGCTATGTACGTTTGTGGTTAATAGTGTCAGCAAGTAGACACCACTTACTGGTGGTTGTTGTGGCTTAGTGGTCTAAATGTAGTACTATAGTTGTCAGGGTCCAGTGTTTGCGACTTGCCATGGCATCTATTTTGCATGTCAGCTACACCAGTGGTAGGAGTTCTACACTCTGGCCATAACTCAATATTTGTAAAGGCTGCTACGTCACTGTCAGTACTGACAACAAGTGAGCGCCATCCATATTCATGAAATGACAGGATGTCACAGAATGCCCACACGTATGCCTCATGTATCTGTTCTGCTCGTCATAACATTGCATTTGCCTGACAAACTATTGGCAAACCAATAAAGGTTTATGTGAAAACAGCAATGACAGACAGTTGAGATGCAGATGTAATCCCCAAAAGTAATTGCAAGCTAATGCAAAACCATTCTACCAACTGTGTAAGTTTGGAAGAGCAATATTAAGAGCCTGCCCCCACGTCTGGGCCTGTGTCTGACTGTTATATATGGGCTTGTCCAGATGTCCATCTGTAAGAGTCTGACAGCTATGGCCAACCTGTAACATGACAATAACAGTGCAACACAAACCATCTGAGGACCACAGCAAATCTATGGGGCACAATAATGCACAACCCGCTAAACAGGTACAGCTAGAAGTGTGAGGTCTGTAACCTTATGTGTGATGTTGACTTCTACCCCACTCATACCATAACTACAAATTCATAACAGCAGCAACTGTAGACAAAGGCCGTGACTGCACTATAGAAGGACAGAGAGACACATATAAGGTGGAGGGAGACCACTGGCCAAACAAACATAGAATGTGCACACTATACCAATTTCTGCTGTAACATAGTTCCCTGCATTGTATGGGGTCAGTAAACAAATGTCTGTCAGTGCTCCCTCACGTAACTGTATAATGATCTGCCACTCGCATACCAGTAAATCACAGTGCTATGTAGAATATACCACACATACTATGGAAAACTCTGCTCAGTCCAATGCACTCTGTACCCACACCAGAATATGATTCAGTTAGTAAGGATAGCACACAGCCAGGAGATTCTTCACACAGTATATCACCGAGGTGCTGGACTGTTTACATAGCTTCATCAGCCATTCAGCTTTAGCACACAAAATCCTGGACCAGACTACAGCTACCTCTGGAATGGAAGCCAGTTCTTACTATTGAATGTCTTACTGGGCATGCTCCTACACTTAGAGAATTACAGCCCATGTAGAAACCCACATCTGACTATACAACTTTATTGTCCAGATATGTTTTCCCATATAGCCAGATAAGTACACCTTAACTGTGTCTCCCCACCCCAGTCAGACAGGATTACCCGCAGCTACCTGGAGGTGGCACATAAGTGATATATCTAGGTAACATATACAAATATATGAATTATAGACTGAGACTGGGAGGGAGAGACAGAGATGGATAGAGTGACAGACAGAGGCATAGAGAGGGAGAGAGACACCCTGAAAGGCATAGAGTGATGTCCTCATACAGACAGTTCAGTTGCACTCCGATAGCAATCACTGGCACATGCCAGCATGAAGGTTATTTGTATTGTGTAACAGTAGTCTGGTTGGAGTTGCAGTCTCACCTCACCTGCCTTGTGTTTGTGTGTGTATTTGTAGGTTAAAGTATTTTGAGGCATTTTCCACCCTGTAGACTGCAAAACTGCCCTACTTTACAAGCCTTGTTGATGTTATCCACCTTACAAGTACCATTGGACACTCTTCAGCTCTATAAGCTCTGTGGCAGATGTGATAAATATGAAAAACTATTGTACATATAAGTAGATAAGTAGGGGCTGTAATCTCAGCACCGGCAAGTGTGTGTGTTAAAGTATTTTGAGGCCTTTTCAACCCAGTAGACTTCAAATATGACCTACTTTACAATGCTTGCTGATGTCATCCACCTTAGAAGTACCTTTGGACACTCTTCTACCCTATGAAGCTCTATGGCACTGGTGATAAATATGTAGCACTATAATACATATATCTAAATAGGTAGGAATTCTAATCTTAGCATTGGCAACTATGTGTTTGTAGGTTAAAGTGTTTTGAGTCCTTTCCCACCCAGTATACTTCCCATTTCCCTACTTTATAAGGCCTACTGATGTCATTCACCTTAGAAGTACCTTTGGACACACTTCAGCCCTATAAGCTCTGTGGTGTATGTGATAACTGCGTAGCACTATAGTACAAATAACTAGATGGATAGGGGTTCTAATCTCAGCAGTGGCAAGTGTGTGCGTGTGTGTGTGTGTGAGAGAGATACCATTTTGAGGCCTAGTGCTCCCCCCATTGCATTACTTTATAGGGCCTGATCATGTAATCAGCCTTAGATCCACTGTTGGACACTTTCTAGGAATATAAGGTCTATGGTGCATGTCGTAAATAGGCAGTGTTATAGTACCTGCAAGTAAGCTAGGGGTTTGAATCTCAATACAGTCAACTATACTCCTCTGTGTGTGAAGCACATCCCCTGTGTGTGTTGGTCATACCATTTTAAGGTGTGTTGACCCGCTCCCCATGGCATTACTTTAAAGAGCTTGTTGCTGTCATCCACCTTACATGCACCATCTTAAACTCTGCAGGCCATACCAGTCATCTGTATAGATGTATGTAGAATGTCCAGATGTTTGCAACATATATGTGGTCCATGTCACGTAACAATGGGGTTTTATGATGCATCATTGGCAAATACGTGACAGTTGCCATAGTTACACATATGTCAGATTCAGACATCATATCTGTCTGAAATGTCATGGTGATGTACGTCTGTTACCCTATCACTTGTTCAGGTTTTTAAGAGCAATATGTGAGAACAGTCACTATTTTGGGTGGTTTATCCCACCACCCATGAAGGCATTCCCAAGATTGATTGGTGTAGGAGGTTGTGACTTATGTCTCTAGCACATAATCTCTGTGGTGCATGCAATATGGATGCAGCACTATAGTACATACACGTAGATAGGTAGGGGTTGTAATCTGACCATTTCCAACTGTGTATATGTTTCTGTATGCATATCCTCAGTGGATGTCTTGCCTGTGTGTATGTGATGGTTATACCATTTTGTGTGCTTGTTCCACCCAGTTAACTCTCCCATTGCCAACATACTCATGGCCCTTAACAGATGTCATCCACCTTACAAGCACAGTTACACATTTCCTAACACAAAGGCACTGTGGTGCATGCAATAGTCAAGTCACTCTGTATTCTGCATAATTAGATAGGTAGGTTTTAACTGGAAATGTGTCAACTCTGTGTGCATGTTGGTTTCAATGCATGTCCCCATGCAGCAGTGTGTGTGTGTGTATTTCAAATGGCTGCACCATGTAAAGGGCCTGTGAACGCCCCCACTGACAATCCTAATAGCACCTGCAGTTGTCATCCACTTCAAGAGTAATGGCAGACACTGCAACACTATAGTAGCTCTGTGGTGCTTGTGATGTTCTTCGTGTTTCACTGTTGCAGTCATCACATTTCGGTTATCTGCCTGCAGGTAGCCCTCAGCCGGCCTGAATACCAGAGTCTTCGGATTTCTGCGTCGGATGCTGTCTCGTCTTCCATGACGTCAGGTCATCAGGGGTATAAAACATGCAGCTGACACCATTACATCAGTCTTTCTTGCCATGTGCCCGAAGCAGAAGCAGTTCACAAGTGCCGACTCCTGAAATTTTCTTTTTCGAGTTTCAGACCCAAAGTATTCAAAAAAGATAAGTACCCCGTTGGGGATCCTTTTTCTTGCTCCAACCGATGTCAGTAAAAGTTAACAATTGTCTTGCATGTGGAAAGCAAATATCTCAGAGACTTTCATTTGTACTGCATCCCTTGTTTAAGCCCAGACCACACTGCCCCTCTCAGTTTTGTGCCTTGTTCAACCCCCAAACTGTTCGTCGTCGTGCTATCTTTGCAGCCAATTACTTTTGTACTCAGTCTCAGTACTCCAAAATGGCTTTAAGCCATCTGATTACTGATCTTCCAAGAAAATGTAAGGATAAAGACAGAGACTGACCGCATAGGTCCATAACTGCCGATGATGCTTCCGTTAAGCTATTCGCCAGTCCGCCGATACTCAGTGAGGGGCTTTCGCAGCCCTCAATACCAGCTACTTCAGATTCGCAGGTCTCTACTGAGACCCATTCGGAGTCTGGTATGCCACGAGATGTTTCTTCGACTATGGAACCTGCGGATGTCTCTACCTTGGATGGGTCCAGAGCCACTCTGCAGGCACCAGCTTCTGAGGGTGTACGCAGGCCTACAGACATTCATATTAAACCGGCGCCTTCGTTTCCATCCAAAAGTTCCGAATCTCTCAGGCCTAAAATTCGCACAACGCCTAGAAACAGACGACAAAACCACATGCTCAGGCCCATAGGCCTCAAAAACAAATGCTTAGAATGGCTAAAGACCTTATTACCTTAATTAGGGGAAGTCAGCCTTCCCCCTCTAAGAGACCTAGAACTGAATTTCTTTCTGATTATTCTGATCAAGAATCTGATATTTCTGCTCCTTCTGATTACCAGGATTTGCCCTTATCTACTTATGAGGATTCTGATGCAGAGGATTCCATTCCCTCTACCTCCCCTCCAGAAGATCTTTCAGTGAAACCTTGCATACTCTTAAGGAGCATTTCCATTGGGAAAGCCAGGATTACTCTGAGTCCAAAAAGAGACTTGGGGGAGTTTCTACTCCTGCCTCAACAGAGGCCTTTAGCTATCCCTCCTGTTCTGGACATTGTAGATGATGATTTCTTGGAATCAAGCCTTTTACCCCAGACACTTTACCTCCAGCTCCCAGAAAACCCGACGGGTACTACAGAGTACCTGACTCTCACAAGTTCCTCTTCAAGAATCCTTCTGCGGATCCAGAGACCATTCCAGAGCCTTAGTCAGATGGGGTAAGAAGGTATACACTTCTGCTACTTTGGCCATTAGGGCTTTAAGTTGCCAGTTTCATATGTTAAAGTATCAGCAGCATGTTATGGGACTGCTTAAACAGAAAATTATGTTGATTCCTGACTGTGCTGAACACAAAGAATTACAAGATTTAATGCATTTGGCAGAAAAAGTTGATGAACATACTTTGCAGTGTGCTTTTGACGCTTTAGAAGCATCTTGCAGGGCTGCTGTCACTCTGGGTCTGTACTTAGAAGGCACGCTTGGCTTAAGGAACAAAACTTGCCAGATCATGTTAAAGCTAAATTACTGGATGCTCCCTTAAACCAAGACCACCTTTTTGGCAACAAAGCAGAAGTCCTTAAAAGGATGGAGGAAAAAGCTAAATCTATGCAAACTGTTAAAGATTTCCTACAAGTACAGCCTCCCAGATTCAGTAGGCATTGGCCTTCAAAGAACTGCTCCTTTCCAGTCCCTTGCAGGCCTTCTCAGTCCAAACCCAGAAACAGCAGATCACCTAGGCTGCAGTCTCAGGCTACGCACAGACCTAAGCAGTGGGGGGGCTCCCACTTCCAAAGCAGGGAGTAGTAAGCCACCCCCATGGTAAAATGGCACAATAACTTAACCTTAACCCTTCCAAGCTGTGCTTAGCTACCTGCTCCCTTAGGAGGAAAGCTTGCCCTGCATGCAAAATAAAATGGGAACTCATTACCCAGGACAAATGAGTTTTGAACATAGTTTCCCAAGGTTACAGATTCCACTTCCACACACTACCAACGCCAAATGGTTGGCCAGACCTACCCCCAAATCAGTGGGCAGAGACCCAACAGCAGGTTTTCTCTCTTCTCAGTATCAGGACTATTCAACCTGTCCCAGCAGAACAAAGGGGGCAAGGTTTTTATTCAAGGTTTTTTCTGGTACCCAGAAAAGACAACTCCTGGCATCCTATCCTGGACCTCTCTATTCTCAACACCTTCCTGGTAGTTCCAAAATTCAAACTGCTAACTCTTCAACAGCTTCTTCCTATGTTAGCCAAGGATGCCTGGCTGGCAACCTTAGACTTAAAGGAAGCTTACCTGTACATCCCAGTAAGGGAATCTTGCAGGAAATACCTATGCTTCAGGGCAGGCTGCATGCACTGTTAGTTCTCTACACTTCCCTGGACGATTGTCTGATTCAGGCAGAAAGCCAGGACTTGGTATTACAACACCTGGCATTCGTAAAGAAACTTCTAACCTCACTGGGGTACACCATAAATGAAAAGAAATCTCATCTAGTACCCTGCCAACAGATTGTATTCCTGGGAGCAAGCTTGAACACAACTTCCCAGATGGCATTCCTCACTCCAGAAAAACAAGTTTGACAACCTACTTTAGACTACTGGCTACAAAACCCCAGCTGTCTGCAAGGAAAATACTGCAAGCCCTGGGGTCATGGCCTCTTGCATTCTACTAATTCCATATGCAAAACTGCATATGAGGAAACTCCAATGGTATCTAAAAAGCCTATGGTGTCAACATTCTCAGGACCTGGAATCAATTCCTTGTATGAAGACAGAGTTCCTTTGGTGGGCAGAGGCCTGCTACCACAACAAGGGGTTCCCTTTCACTCTATCCCCTGCAGCCCAAACCCTAACAACAGATGCATCAGACTATGCATGGGGGGCTCACATGGCAGGGCAGTGCATTCAGGGCAAATGGAACCTGAGACAGATGCACCTGCATATCAATCAAAAAGAAATGTTAGCTGTGCAGAATGCTCTGACAGCCTTCAAAGACTGTATTCTTCCAGGACAACTATTGGTAAAGACTGACAACACCACAGTTATGTGGTACATAAGCAGGGGGGAACCCACTCGTACCCTCTCTGCAGACTAGCCATGGCTCTGTGGAACACAGCCTTGAGCTACCACATACACCTATAAGCTCAATTCCTGCCAGGCAGACGAATTAAGCAGAAATCTCATGGACCCACACGAATGGAAACTAGAACCAAAAATATTCAACCTCTTGAGGAACAAATGGGGAACTTCAGAGGTAGATCTGTTTACCTCCCCTCAGAACTACCAGTTGGACAAATTCTGCACAAGAACTCCCCACAGTCAAGCTTGGAAAGTGAATGCCCTGTCATTTACCTGGGAAAGCTTCTTGGTTTATGCCTTTCCCCCTCTGCCTCTCCTCTCGAAAGTTCTACTAAAGATCAGACAGGACAAGCCAAGGACAATACTGATTGCACCAGACTGGCCATGCCAGCACTGGTACCCTCTATTGCGCAGTATGACACTGCTGCAACCAGGGCACCTACCTCAGACCCCTTCCTTGCTGTCCCAGCAGGCGGGCCAGATTCTGCACCCTCAGTTTCAAACCCTGAACCTTGCAACCTGGCTAATTCCTTGAGCTCTCCTCTAGCATCCCTCAGTACGCAGGTGCTAGATGTCATTCTGGAGGCAAGGAGGCCTAGTACTAGAAATCCTATGCTGAAAAGTGGAAAAGATACTGTTCTTGGATCCAGGCTCAGGGGATGGGCACAACGGTGCCCAGCTTACCTCATATTCTTCAGTACTTAACAGAAATGCTCCATAAGGGCCTATCCTTCTTGTCAATTAAAATTCATGCCTCTGCCATTTCAGCACATTATAATACTGAGCCACCCCTCTTCTCTCACCTCCTGCTAAAACAATTCCTTAGAGGGGCCAAAAATTTAAGACTCCCCAGGAGAGCTCCCACTCCAGCCTGGGACCTTAACTTTGTATTGGAAAAGCTCACTCTTCCCCCCTTTGAGCCAGCTGCAACAGCAGAGTTGCATTTCTTTTTTTGGGAAACTGCCTTCCTTCTAGCCATCACTTCAGCAAGAAGAGCGTCTGAATTATAGGCTCTCATGGCAGTGGAACCCTTCATTATCTTCCATGCGGACAGGGTTTCCCTTAGGATCATTCCTTCCTTTATGCCCAAGGTAGTGTCTAGTGTGGCCCTAAATCAGTCCATTAATTTGCCTACTTTTTCCCTAATCCACAAAACAAAGGGGAACGAATACTGCACTCTATGGACGTGCACAGACAACTTAAATTTTATTTAGACAGGACTAAGCCTCTCAGAAAATCTGAACAGCTGCTAGTTGGCTTAGCTGCAGGAGCAGAGGGGAAGGCCATTTCAAAGCAAACCATTTCCAAATGAATAGCCCATTGCATTCATTTCTGCTATAAGCACCATGGAAAACCTACCCCACAAGGGGATAAGATCACATTCCACCAGGGCTGCATCTACTTTTGCGGCCTTTCTCAGAGGAATCCCTACCAGGGACATCCTAGAAGCTGCTACCTGGAGCTCTGTACATACCTTCACCAAGCATTACCACATGCCTATTTTTTTCTAAATCCAGAGCTGGTTTTGCCACTGCAGTCTTGCAAGACTTAATAGCTGGCGCTAATGCTCTTTAACTTGCGCCTCCCTTCCTTAGCTTTGGGAATCTACCCATATATGTTGACTGCAACAGTAAAACACAAAGAACATAGTACAGTTGTGTACACTTACCATAAATGTAGATGTTCGAGTGTATTCACTGTTGCAGTCCTGGTTACCCTCCCTCCAGCCCACTGACTTCTCTTGGCTCTACCTTTCCTTCTTGTTTGGTATATTTATTTTGTCTGGTGTATTTGCTTTTTGATGGGAGTGTACCTTAACATATAATTGCTTCCCATTGTGGGGGCACCTGACATCTGGGGTAAGAAAAACTGATGTAATGGCATTGGCTGCATGTTTTATACCCCTGATGACCTGACATTATGGAAGAAGAGACAGCATCCAATGCAGAAATCTGAAGACTCCGGTATTCAGGCCGGCTGAGGGCTACCTGCAGGCAGATAACGCAAATGTGATGACTGCAACAGTGAATACACTCGAACATTTACTTTTATGATAAGTGTACACAACTGTACTTTCTGTATATAGCAGTATCATTTGTAAAACTAGGCAGGTAGAGGTTCTGCTATCAGCAAGGGCAGGTCATGAGTGTGTGTGTGTGGTGTGTGTATATACAGTCTAACTGTGTTATGGACACCAGCATACCTCTCAACCCCTCACAGAAAGACATCTGGTGAAAGCCGTATGGAAAAGTGGAGCAAAGACCAAACACTGAGCAGAACCTTCAC
>NC_056744.1:3556475-3598975 GCF_019279795.1 Protopterus annectens | reverse complement strand
TCTGTCCTTCAATAATCAATTCATTTTACCTATATAATAGGCAGGACACCGTGCAGAAACTAAAGTATACTATATTTGCAGTGTGACAGTCAGCATAGAAGTGTGTATCAATGAAGAAACCTCTGATAGGGTGTTTATACTGTCCCCCACCAAATATGAATGGGCATGCTGTGCATCTCCTGCAGACAAACGTGCCCATCCTATCAGACTTTACATACTTTGGCTCATCTATTTTTTGTAGCATAATTGTCTTTTAAGGGATTTATTATTTTTAAATGAGAAGGATGGTGTTTCTCCTATAATTCCATTGAGTTCTTTCACACTCGATAGGATATCCCAGCTGTTTCTGACTGTCACAAACTATATTAATGTTACTCGCAAAAGTCAGTGGTACTCGCAGCATATTATTCTCTACGTTTCTTGCTGTGCCTGAAGTTATTATAGTATTCACATTTTCCATGGGTAAAACATTTGCATGTTTTCTTCTAGCATTATAAGGCTGGCATTTCCCTTCCCTTTCTTTCCATGCTAAATCAATCTGCCTCTCAATAGCTTTCATTTTGTATCCCCTATCACTAAATTCATGCTTAAGAAGAGTCAGTGCTTCACATAAAGTTGCATCATCATTGTGCAGCCGCATGCAATGACCAATCTGTCCTTTTAAAATATTTGCTTTTGTAAAACCAGGATGCATACTACTGCTATGTAAAACATTATTTTTCCTGATAGGCTTCCTATACAATGAATGTAACAACCAGGAAAACAGACCAGAAGAACAACAGCCAAAATCCACAGGAAAATAGTTTATTGTAAAACTCTCTGACGTCTCGACCAAAGCCTTCAAGGAGAATAAATCATGAAAAAACACAAGCAAATATATACTCAAGCACAAATACCAATCATACAATTAATTCATGATAATTGACAATCAATTAAGCAGCACTTTCCAGTTAAAATCTTCATTTAGACCAAGTGGAGACATTGTTTTAAACTTTAAAATAGACACAGCTTCTTTATATAGTAAAAGTGACTTAACATTCTGATATTCAGGAACACAAACCTGTTCTAAAACAGTACCTTGTAGGTGCCTAGTATTACCATTATGAAACTGTAAAAAATGCATAGCTACAGGGCTTTCTTCCCTTCCATTGTCAATGTCCCTGATGTGTTCTAAAAGCCTCACTTTGAATGCTCTCAGTTTCGCCAATGTAAACTTTTTTACATGGACACTGTAATGCATATATAACACCCACTGAATTACAATGAAAAGAATATTTAGTATTAAATCTAATATTGTTAATGTATGAAAAGCACGGTACAATAAAAGTACATGCCTTACATTTCCCACAAGGGTGGGTACCTAGCTTGGCAACATTTCGATGAATAACATCCAATGGTGGACTAAACTTACTTTTAACTAAAAAATCTCTTATATTTTTACCTCTACGATATGAAAATGTAAGTTCTAAATTTAACCATGTCTGGACACTACTCAATGAACATAAATATTTCCAAAATTGTAAAACAATTCCAGTAAACTCCGTAGTAAAACTACCAAAAGTTGTTACAAAATATATAGTCTCTCTTCCCTCCTGTGGCCTATCCTGCATATTAACATGATAATTAGGCATAAAGCAAGACTGAATACTACTTTGTTTTTTGCCACATTTTAAACGCTCATAACTATCCTCTAATATTTTTTGACTATATCCCCTATAAAAGAAAGATTCTATCATTGAACCTAATTCTTTATTAAATATTTGAGGTTCGTTACATAATCTGTATATTCTCAGCATTTCACCATATGGGAGGGCCTTTAATGTGTGCGGGGGATGACCACTAGTTCCATGTACATACTGGAACCCCCCTTCAAACTTCCTATTTAAAGAAGTCACCAGATTTAAACCATCTGAAATATCCAATACCACATCCAAGAAAGGAACAATAGTACCAATTTTCAAACCATCAAATTGTAGCATAAACCTTTTGTTATTTAAATCCACAATGAATTGATGTACAGCAGAAAGACTACCATCCACTAAGAATATTAAATCATCCACATACCTGAAATATTTAATGACATGTGCATGGAAAAAACTATGTCTATAAATGACTTCCAGTTCAAACAACCCCATAACAAGATTAGCATACATGGGGGCAAAAGCAGCCCCCATGGCAGTCCCCTGTAGTTGATGGTATATGGTGTTATTAAACTCAAAATAATTATGAACTAATGAAAAATAGATAAGTTCTACTATATACTCGGTGGCTGGGGAGTCCCCCAAGAAGAACTTAATAGCTTCTATACCAAACTGATGTCTAATGTTGGTATAAAGGCTCTTTACGTCAATGGTGACCCACAACATATTCTGATTCCAGCTAATACATTTTATTTTTTCTAAAAAATCAAAAACATCTGTAACATAAGATGGTAACTTAATAACATATGGTAATAGAAAATTATGTAAAAAAAATCCTAAGTTATGCAAAAAATAATTACAGCCAGAAACTATTGGTCTACCCGGGGGTTTTCTCAAATTTTTATGTATTTTGGGCAGACAATAGAAAAAGTCCATAGAACAACCATCTACTTTAAATTTATTTTTAGCATCTGCTTGAGAAAAATACCCTAATCTAACACCCTTATTAATAAGTTCTGTATATTCCATCATTGAGGCCACATACAAACTTATATCTACTACTTCATAAGTCCTGGTGTCATTAAGGTGTTCCATACACATGCTCAAGTAATAAGTAGAATCCATAACAACCAATTTATTACCCTTGTCCGATTGTTTGAAAATAATTTCCTTCCTATACAATGAAGTAGAAATTAGTTCAGGGATGTCTCTTTTAACTTTCACATCTAAGAAGTCAATCTCTTTGTCAGAATACTTAAAGGTAAATTTTAAGAATAGAGTAATAGTGTTAATGTACTCCAAGAATTGTTTAAGATGAAACTCATCATCATGCCACAGCAAAAAAATATCATCCACAAAGCGTTTATGCCAAATAATAGATTTAGCAAAAACATTTTCTGTGAGAATGTTATCAGTTTCCCACTGCACCAGAGATAGGTTGGCGTAGCTATTTGCACAAGCTGTGCCCATAGCCACACCAACTTTCTGTATGAAATAACTATCTCCAAACATAATTATGTTGTTCTCTATGACTATCTCCAATAATGCACAAATTAGTCTTATCTTATTGCCTTCAGTACCTCTCCTGACAAGTAATTCTCTAACATTTTCTATCCCCCATGTATGGGGGATCACTGTAAACAATGACTTTATATCAAGTGTTACTAGCCAACATGGGTCATCTAGTGCTTCAAGGTATATATTTAAGTCATTTAAAAATTCCTTAGTATCTACTAAAACAGTTGTACATTCATTTAAAATAGGATGCAAGTTTTTTTCAATATAAATTGATAGTGGCTCAGTCGCCCATTCACGGCTAGATACTATAGGTCACATTGGTGGGTTCATTAAATCTTTATGGATTTTAGGCAAATCATAAATTATTGGCACTACTGGAAAATCTGTTTTAAAGTACTCATAAAGTTGCTCAGATATCATTCCTATTATTAACAGATCAAACAATAGTACTTGTAGCCTGTCCATCAAAGCTTTCACATAGGTATGAGAAATCTCACAGTAAATAGTAGCATTATTTAGGTGTGTTTGCATATTATCAACATAAACTTCTCTATCTAGAATAACAATTCCTCCACCTTTGTCACAGGATGAATTTCAATACTGCCCAAGTGTTTAAGGTCTGCAAGTGCTTGCTGTTCAGAGCCAGACAAATTGTGAAAGACATTATTACTTCCTTCAGTTAATTTATTCCTCATTTGCTTTTCACAGATGTCAACAAACAAAGTACCAGAGTTACTGGGAGGTATAAAAGAACAAGGTTTCTTGAAAACATTAAGTGCAGAAGTTTCATTGTGAAATAAAGTCTTAAGGTTTAAAGTCCTGCCAAAATGTTTAAGTTCTTTTACTGTATTAACTAAATCTACTTTTTGAGCTGGGACAAGACTCAGTCCTCTATTTAAAAGAGATAGCTGTGAGTCATTTAAAGGAAAAGAGGAAATATTAAAAATGAAACCTGCTTTGTTTTTTTCCAAGTTCTGTTTTGGTCATCCACACTGTGTGTTCTCCTTGAATTGCCAAAGAAGCGATTGTGAGACCTCCCTCATATCGGTAGCAGTTTCTCTAACAAAAAAGCTTCATTTTAAACCATTTGAGCTGCTCCCTTCAGCTGTAGTTGTTTTTGCTTTATTTATGTGAGCAGGGCATAGTAATGAAGTATTTTTAGGTTTGACTACTGGTATATTTTTCACTGTAGGTAATATTGTATCAGCCAGAGATGCAGAGTTAGCAATTGTTTGAGATAAACTAGCAGGTTGCACTTTGTCCAGGTGGAATTAATAGCTTGTGCATCAGGAGTGCTTTGCATACTTGTTACCTGCTGTTCATTGTTTCTAGGGCTACGCCCACTTCCTAATTGTAGCCTTTGAGTTTCCTGTGAGTTCCTTTCACGATTCCAAAAGAAGACATTGCCCATTTTAAAATCATGCAAGTCTCTTTGGATTTTACGTGTCTTTGCAGTAGATAAACATTGCTAACATGTCCCAGATAATGCATCCCTCCCTGCATTCATCAACAAATGAAAAGCACTGGCTTTTTAAAGTTCTGTTCTTGTCTGCAGTGGATACTGTAGCATAATGTTTTAAAGGAGCTACTGTATTACAAGGAAATAGATTTCAAAGTAGGGTCCTGACTGCCCAGTGACCCACTCCCTGCATCCACAGCCTCCTTTTCCTCGAAATCCTGGCAGTGTTCCATGGCTTCTGCCTAAGACAAGATTAGGGATGTATTCTTCAGGAGAGATGAAGGTAAGCTGCCTTCTGCCAATCATGAGACTGATGGAGATGCATTACTGGAATTAGCAACTGTATCCATAGCATTTGACATATTGTTGGTATCCATCACCATGCCATCTAGGTCAGCTATGTTGTCCCCATTCACTCTCAATCCATGACTGTACCAACAAAGTAGGGGTCCTTTATTTATATATGAAAAGAACTCTTATTTACAAATATCTACATATATATATATATATATATATATATATATATATATATATATTCATAATTTCCTTTACAATCATACTAAATTTTCATCCTTATTAGATCCCCATTCCTTTTTCATAACCACCATCTGATTTTATTTAACATTTTTGCTAAAATTCATTTAAACATTAAACAAAATTTAATTTATTCTTTCATTACATATAACTCGTATAACATAAAATAATTTTTATCTATTCTTTTAACATATTCTTTACTTCTATTCTTATAATATCCATATTTAATCATAGTCATGTTTACTTTATCCACTTCTTTTAAATTTTCAAAAAAACTTCTTTAGATAGTTTTCCCCTTAACTTTTCACTCTTTTACATTTCCAAAACACATCTTCTGTAGTTTCTTCTTCTTGACAATGTAAACATATTATTTTGCTTTTCTGTTTATATGGCATATTTCCATTTACTGGCAATTTACCTATTACCAGTCTCCAGAAAAACAAATCTTGACATTCTACTTTCTGATTACACCATTTGCTTCTTATTTTTATAGCTTTAATTTTTTCACCTGTTAGATTTTCCTAGTTTTGCATAGTAATGTTTTATCATTACATTGTTATGCCATATGTGATGACCCACCACTGGACCATTAATCAAGGAGCCTCAATCCTCACCACTGGCATCAGTGGGGGATGTTCACTGGGAGGATGACAGGTACACACACAGTATTTCCAGATGCAGGTCTCTGCATAAAGTGCAATTTCCCTTAAGAGCACACAGAGACCATAGTCAGTCAGGGGCTGGTTTCTCCCTCTTTCTCCAGATCCCCAGTAAGATTCCCCACTGGCCAGCTATAGGGCTGCAATCTCAGCTGAGTGACCAAGCCAAGACCTACCAGCATCCTCTCTGTCCAACCAGTGCTTTGTGTCCCTGCCCAAGAAGCTGACACACACACACACACACACACACACACACACACACACACACACACACACACACACACACACACACACACACACACACACACACTTTGAGGTTTGATTTCCACACACACACACACACACACACACACACACACACACACACACACACACACACACACACACACACACACACACCTGGGAGAGGCTGGCACAGGTTTACTAACTATTCCCCCTTCTGGCCAGACTATAAGGTAGTTACCACTGCCACCAGTCAACTCCTTACCAGCTACTTTAAGGCCCTTAACAAAAGGTGTCCAATCCTACTGTGTAATATTAATATTAATGCAAATGGTAGTTTGACCAAGATCAAGGCTATTAGGAGTGGCCCACACAGTGTCACCAAATAAATATGCAAGTACTCTCAAAACTTAAATGTCTCTACGCAGATCAGCCACAATGAAAGGGTGAAATATATTTAATAATAAATAATAAAAGGACAATACTATATATATATATATATATATATATATATATATATATATATATATATATATATATTTACAGTGACATCAGAGTTCAAAACCACCGGAAATATTTAAAACAACATTGCAGGACAGTCTCAAATAAATAAAGATAAATATCTAAATTAAGCTTTACTATATTCCTGATGGTATCTAAGACAGTTATACTGTTCCATAGAAACTTACTTCATTAGAGCAAGGCAGATGTTTTGGTGAATGGATCTTCTAGTTGTTGTCAGGCCCAAGACATAATACAGAATTCCCTGTCTCTCTAAGAGACTTCTCAATTTAATATCTCAAATATTACTGCTGGGATAGCTTGCAGAATGACATAATTTCTTGTCATCTGACTCTATCCCAGGTGAAACCCTCACTGCTGGAAGCTGGAAGTATTTAGCATCTACCTGTGAAAATAAAGAGACCTCAGATCTTTGGCAGATGCTGGAAGTCATAAAACAATTACATTCCTCTACATTTCAAGACTAGTAATTATTTTACCCCAAATACAGAAAGCTCATTAGTACAGACATTATGTCTCTATCTGCCTTGAAACTGAAAGATACCATCTTTTATTGGGTATCCATTAAGTAATTTAATTTCAGCTATTTTTATTAAGTTAACCTCCTGTATTCCAGTTTCCACTGTTAAAATATATACATTTAAACAGTTACAATAGTGCATGTACATTTCTGTTCTATTCCAGTAGGGCACACTGTGGTTACATTTCAAACAGCACTTTGCAAAAATCTTTTCAACACACACTTTTGTACCAGCAGTTTGATATACACATGACATACAATTCGAATACATTTGAAGCACATGCATCTTATATAAGTCATGTTGATATTCACAAATGACATATAACTATTTACAAAATACCAGACTGCTATGCTGGCAGTATTTCCCTTTGTCACACCATATATCATCAATTTTTATTGCCCGCAAAAATATTTTTTCTTGGAAACATTTTATTTCATTTATACACTCTTTTTCTGTTTTATTTTTTTTACCATACATCAAAATTTATCGTACTTATATTTATACAATTTTAATGCTAATCGCTCATTTTTTTTATTTATCAACTTTAACACTTTGTATAGATTTAATGAAATAGCATATACCACTGGGTTAATTAACCCTAAACATCCTTCCTCTTAATTTACATACAAAACTCCTCTTTTTTCCTTTTTACTGGGCTTAATATAGAATCTCATATAAATAAAAAAAATCTGCAATTATTCATTTTCAAATACTGTTGGCAACGGGTCTATATTAGATTGTCAAAATCTTCTTTCATTGGCAGCTTATTCATCGACCCATATCCATCAAGACTAACTTCAGCGTACATCGAAAATTTTTACAGAGTAAGTAACCAAATGGCCGCTACCCCACCGAAACACACATTGCACTAAATCAAACCCACCCAAGTGGGGGGCTTCACCCCCAACTGTATACCAACTCCAAGATCACACTATGGTGGGGAAAAGAGCAAAGTTGTGATGTGGCCAATTGGTTACATACCCTGTAAAAAATTTCAAGTGTTCACTGAAGTTAGTTTCAATAGATACGGGTCGATGAATAAGCCATCGATGAAATAAGATTTTGACAATCTAATATAGACCTGTTGGCAACATAAATACACTTGCTAAGTATGATATTTTTCCCATTAATAATGAATTTATCAAATAAGCTGTTTTTTGAATGATAATTTATATGTTCTCCAAAAAAGAGAGGTTTGTTTTATTTCTTGTATTATTTTTTCCTATTGAATTCTACTTGCATATTTATTCCAAAATGTTATACCTAACACAGAAATTTTGTTCATTGTAAAATATATATCCCCTATATTTACTACACCACCTTAACCTGTACTTTTCTCTTTATTTAAAGCAAACCCTATCACCTCTAGACACTACTTTGTACAAATGATTTCTTCTTTTATTTAAATTTTGTTTTTTGCAATTATTATAATGTTATCTGCATATGTTAACAGAACTGGAATTCTTAACACTTTGGGTATTATATACCCCACCTCCTTCATTTTGTGATGTACTTCACATACTAACACATTCATAACTAATGCAGAGAGTATACAACTCATCGGACATCCCATTCTTACACCACTCTTCATATGTACCTCTTGGCTTCACCAGCCATTTACAAGTATTTTATTTTATTATTACTCTACACTGACATGCATAATTTCCTAACTTTCTCACTTGTATTACATTCTTTCATTATTACCCATAAATTTTCATGTACAATTGTATCACATGCCTTATTAAGGTCTCCTGTCATGATTTTCACTTCTTTTCTGTTCATAGTGTCATCCACAATTTCTC
This sequence comes from Protopterus annectens, assembly GCF_019279795.1. Taxonomy (NCBI): domain Eukaryota; kingdom Metazoa; phylum Chordata; order Ceratodontiformes; family Protopteridae; genus Protopterus; species Protopterus annectens. The sequence continues at coordinate 3,590,098 of NC_056744.1, read as the reverse complement.
TATCATTAATATTTATTGACATCCCTTCCCCTTTATACTTTATATACTATCTTCCTTAATATTTTTCATTTTAGTTGCATAACTGTTTTGCATTATTTTCATAAAGATCTTATAATCATTGTTATTCAATACTATCCATCTCCTCTAATTGTCTTCTATATTCCTTCTTCAGTATGAATTTAAGTATTCCACTACATAATCTTTTATACATAAAACTTTCATTTAACCATACATTCAAAATCTTTAAAAAATATTTTTTTGCTAAAAGCCTAAAAATGTTTATACATGTCATACCCTATAGCATCTGGTCTTGCAGCTGAATCTATATTTACTTGTCCTAATACTTTATCAAGCTCATTTAAAGGAATCTTGTTTTCTTACTTTCCATGCTTTTCACTACCTTCTTTTTTCCTTTAAACATTTTGAATGTATTATACTACACAATTTATAAACTTTTCCTGAGTTCTTTCTATTTCTGCTTTTACGTTTTTTTTATTTCTCATTGCAGTACCATCTTCCTTTACTAACCTGCTTAAGTAACTTGATGATACTTTTCTTTTTCCTCAAAAAAATTAATTTGCTTATATAGCAATTATTGTATTTTTTCTTGATTTCTTTCATATAATTCTTTTTCTTTGTCAAAGTACTTTCTATCATTGTTCTGAATCTTCAACTGCATCATATGTTCTTTTATGTTTTTCATTCTCTACTTTTCTCACATCATATTGTCATTTCCCCACAAATATAACATTTTCTTTTTTCTTTTGTCACAGTTACTTCCCAAATGTCCTTCTTTTCCACAAAAAAAAAACATATTTTGGGTTGTCCCCAGTATTTTATGACACCCCTATTCACCTCCACATTTATTATTCTTTTATCTTTCTATTTTTAACACAATATTACAATCCCAGCCACCAGTCATTAAGCCCCTTTAGTCATAAGCTTTTGCGATGCCCAGTACTTCTTTACATAAAGTTTTCAAATATCCTTTCAAAGTCTATTTTTCTACCTTGGTTCAACATTGTACATGAGTTTTCTTTTTTGTTTCCCTGTTAAATGGTTTTATCATGTAAAGATTCTGTGGGGTTACAGTCTTTCTTTTTTTTAATAATCTCCAAGAAAATTTTCCATTGAAAAAACAGTCTCAAATATAATGTCACAAAATATCTGTTATTATAATAAGAAAAATGCTCTTACCTCATGTGCTTTTACATCCAAAGGAGCTACTAAATTGTTCCACACTTCATACCTGTACATTTCTTTGTCTTCTTTACTTTAAATCTTTACCATGTACTTCTGTTTTTCATTTTCTTCTGCTTTCTTTTCTGCTACTCTCCTTCTGCCTTCTTTTACTTTCTCTGCATATGTTTTATTTTCTATTTCACCACTGTTCTTCAGGATTGTCTCTGTGTCCTCCTTTTGTACTCTCTCCATAATGTCCTCACAGGAAACATTTCTTTCATTTTCTGTCTCACTCTGCATCACCATTTCTTCAAATAAATCATTCCACAGCCTTCCCAACTTGAGGGTTGTAGTTTTACATCCATCATTTGCTGACTTATCTCCATCAAAAAGATTTCTTTGAAACATCTCCTCAGAAAACCGCATACATTCTCTGGTCTCAGTATTTGCTTTCTCCTCCATTTCTCTTACTGCTCCATCATCTTCTTCTCTCTCCATCTGCCTTCCTGTTTTTCCAGGCTGCCTCTCTGCCTGGAACAAAAACAGGAAGTTCTCCTGGAAAATGGGTCCCACTTGCAACAATGATGAGTAGGGGAATTTCCCCAGTGCCCTAACCACATTCCCCTCAAGTCAGTATAAATACCATCATTTAGACTCCCCTGAAAAGAGGCTGCTGGATGAGTGAGATTAATCTGATCAACAAAGTGTGAATGAATAAATTGGCAGCCTGTTTTCTGCCTAATACAATAACTGCCTAACCAATTTTTACGAGAATTTCAAGATGGGAGATAAATTTTAAGGGCATACCTCACCTTTTTACTAACGAATTATCACATTTGCCACTGTTCAGACCCCAAACCATCCAGTTTAGAGCTCAAGTAGATGGGTCATAATACCTGGAGAGACCATCAGCATTACTTTTTGCTATTCCAAGTCCATGAGTGATGAATACTGGGAAGTTCGGAAGAATAGTGCCCAGTGGCATAGTTTTACTATTACCATCCTGTCCTTTATTCATCTCTGCACCAAAATCTGCCTTATCTGCCTTTTCTTGCTTCAGACTGTATATCTTCCAAAAGCCCTGACTGGGCAATCCAACTTCAGGAATCACACATTTTTGGTTAGAATCCTTGTTGAACTCCATGATGATCCTCCAGCCTGGGATCCACCTTACTCTTTTTCCTGCTTCCAGGATACAATCTTTTGTAAAGAACTTTTTGGCAATCATTCTAACACATGTAATGCCTGACTAATTTATGTGAAAATTTAAAGACACAAGATATACCAACAAGGTGTTACAATAAATAATACTTACATACAAGTAGACATAGATGGGTGTACTCAAAATGGTCTAAACATCAAAATATTGAAAAAAGAAATCTAAACACAAAATATTGGCAAAAATATAGTGTATGCAAAACTGATATTTTTGCATGAGGACAAGCCCCCACTCCCACACCTCCTATACCCTCTGCTAATTTGATAATTTGATTGAGGAGATGCAGCCTCCAAATGCGTGTGTGTGTGTGTGTGTGTGTGTGTGTGTGTGTGTGTGTGTGCGCGCGTGTGCTTATGCATATTGTAGGCATCTTAAACACCTGCTCAAGGGATCTCAGTCTCTGTTGCAAAATAAATAGAGCATGTTGGAGGGATAGGTATGTACCATAGGTTCATAGGTTAGTACTAGGCTAACTGCCCTTGCAAGCCATTTTAAACCTAGCCAATTATACCTTGTGAGACTCAAACCCTGCACCTTGTGTTTGTAAGGCAAACACCTTAACCGTTAGGCCATCCTCCCAACCCAGAGAATACCACTTCTTATATAGCTATCTTCCACTCCACATAAAGAAAAGTACTTTTTCTTCTGTTTAAATGTAATTTGTATGAATCTATGGATAACCACAAATTCACCCCTGATTTAGTACCCCTGTCCCTCATGGATATGAGAAATATATAGATGTCCCCTCATAACCTTGTTTGCCCCATCTCTGGGTTATTCGTATGCAAACTATAAGGGCCAAAAATAACCATGGGAATGTAAGGCTAGGCTTCTTAAAATTCTCACAGATGAATAACCTACTTAGTACCTGTGAACCTGTTGTGGGGAACTTATCAGTAAATATCAATGTACAGAAACATCCGCACACATTTACTTAAAACCTGCACATTGACAGCTCACTTATCCTGACATTCAAATTATCAAAATAAAACAGTTCAAAAAAGGAAACAAATAGTCTTCTTTTCTGATCCGCTTAAAAGAAAAAGAAAGGAAAAAAAACAACAAACCATTAACTTTCAGACATACATCGTTTGAGCAGTGATACTGTTAGGAGAAAGGGTAATGAGGGTTAGGGGCGGGATTATGCTTCATTTCCCTTGCACTACTTCACTCATGTGTGTGTGCTAACCCTATCCCTGCTTCTAGTGTTAACCCTAACCCTACACACTCCCTTACAAAAAAACTTTCTCTGACATATTTATACACACACAGACATAATGCATACATTTAAGTGCTTTGCCTTTAGGGCATATGACTAAGAATTTTTTTACACAAAACACATGAAAACAGACATAACACCACACATGCATAACACTAAATCTATCCCATTACCTAGCCCTCACTTTAACGCTAAAGTATGAACATTCATATACACACACCCTCTCACCCCTAATTTTATTTTATTTTTTTTATTTTTATTTTTTTTTTAGTTTGTTTACTGGGGTAGTACACTGATCACAACTGACCATTTGCAGGCACAGCACAGGTGAAGAAATTCACAAAAATAAATAAAACAGAGCAAATGCACAAACATGGAGTTATCCCACAGACAATTGAAACAATATGCAGAGATTATTGACAGAGTAGAAAAACAAATGTGAATTAATTTTAGTAGTAAATATGAGAGGAAAAGAGTCTGTTCTTATGGCTAATGTACATATATTGCCTCATTAAATCTATCCTCTTCTCTAGCCCTTACTCTAAACCAAACCCCACACACACACACACACATAATTACACTCACCTTCACCCCCACTTACACCTACCAGACATACACATCCTAACAGAAACAAATGTTCAGTGTACCTCTTTCAATAACTCTCACATTTAGCAACCAATGTATGCAACACTCTGTGAGAACAAAATTAGCTGTTGACATTCTATGAATTTCAAACAAAACAATGTAAATTTCAAACAAAACAATGCGTGTTATAGGGATCACATGTTACAGGGTTTCTTTACTGCAGTTTGGGTTCTATGAGGTGGGTAGCAATTGATACGTTTCAAGTAATCAGTTGTGCATTCATTCGATTATCATATACCCATGTTTACATATATAAATCTATAAAGTGCAAGTAGGGAACTCGCAATGTGCCCATATCAAGCTAGAAGAATTAAACTCATTGAAGAACACGCAGACAATGCTGGTAACTTCACTAACAAAGCATTTTAGCAAGACTCGCTCTCTAGTAACCCACAGTGTGGTGGGCTTTGCCTCACACATTCTGTAGGTGCATAGACAGAGGGAAAAGAGAAACACCCTGCAATAAGGAAAATAATTGACCTTGTAGATAAAGAATGTAAAAATGTTGCAAGATTTGTGTATTCAGGCAGTTATCTGGAAACTGCAATTCCACCAGTTAATCTACATTGAATGGTAGATATCTCATATGTAGGTGTGTATTATGTGTGAATGTCTGTGTCTGTGTGCCTATATGTGTGTGTGTGTGTGTGTGTGTGTGTGTGTGTGTGTGTGTGTGTGTGTGTGTGTGTGTGTGTGTGTGTGTGTGTGTGTGTGTGTGTGTGTGTGTGTGTGTGTGTGTGTGTGTGTGTGTGTGCATGCACACACACAGACACACATACATACATGTATGGGTATATATGTGAATGCATAATGTAATCATGTATATGTTGATGTATATGTTTATTTCATCTTATTTCATTTATTAACTGGGAAAGTGAAATAGTCCAATTACTCCTTTCAGATATAATCAGGGCTACATAGGCAAGGACATTTAGTCATGTACAGAGAGTGTTTCAAATAGATGTAAACAAATAATTATATAAAATGTATGAATAAACATGCAGTCAAAATCAACAGCTTTGGACTAACAAAACAGTAAATAGTATGTACATGAGTGTGTGTCTACAGCTATAGATATAGATAGCTATACATAGATACATACATACATACATACACACACATATGTCCAAAGCATACAGTCATTTACACCAAACTTTTACTGCATGCATTTGTTTTGATTATTCACTTAGAGTCAGCAATTCTTATGTGTAGAATGGCATCTTCTGATACTCTGAGATCATCTGCAGAAGTAGAGCTGTTAAAAAATCCAGTTGCCTTGGTGACTGCTGAGGCATATGCCAATGCACTTCCATGCAGTAGGAATCCTGAGACCTCACATGTTCGCACAATACAACACACTGCAGTTGCTAGTTTCTGAATGTCTAGCCAAGTCTACATTCTTGTTGTTGCCAGCTTTTAACAATGCTTTACATGCTATAAAATAGTCCTGTAGATACATTTAATAAGCAGTTAAATGTATTAATAAGCTGGAAAATATTTTTGTTTTAACAAGCTAATGTCATACCTTTAGAGTATATAAGATGGAATTCTGTATAGGTGTGGTCACTCTGCTTCATTTGTATTCTAGCAGGTTTGCTGCTTATCCTGCAGTTAACAAGATACAGCCAGGTAAGCAATTTATCTGATGACAACAGTCAGTTTTCTGCATCCCTCCCTCATTTGATCACAGAGAATACTGTAAACATAGCACTCAATATCTTGTCCTTGAATTGTAATGTTGCATGTCAGAATGCAGAACAAAGAAAAATGTGGAAAACCTAACATGTTATAAGCGGACAGATGATGTCATTAATCTGTACATCCTTATATTTGCAAAGCTTATTACTGACGCAGTAATGAGTTCCCCTTTATTTTCTACACATTTCTGTGTTAAAACGTTAACACTGTCTGCATGAAGTATTGGATGCAATTCATGAATATTTCATTGCTGTACTGTTACCTTTCTCTCGCTCTCTCTCTCTCATACAAAAAAGTTATACATTGCTGTCTACCTTATCATTCTATAACAAAGTGGGATAGGCACACAAAGGGAAATTTGATAGGCTTAAAACTGCCTGCAAAGGCAGCTAGCCTAGTACTTACCTGTGAACCTGTACAGATGCACACTACATCAAAAGGAGCACTTATTTAATGAATGATTTTCTCCATCAGGTGGCTCTTACCATCAGCCAGCTATTTGGAGCCCATCTGTTGTCCCCTCCATCTGTGGATGCATTCTAATCCCACGCAGAGTTCAGGAACATACTTTACCTCCAAATTTTAATCTGCCTCTCACAAACGTTTGTGATTTTGCAACAAAGTAGTGAGGAATTAAGCCACTAAAAATATAGTAGTAGTTGGATTTGGATACCTGATATTGTTCATATAATGCAGATCTACTTACTGTATCAGCTTTATGAATAATACCTGTCAATAAAAATTATCCCTAATTTGTGGCCTTTGTCCCTTACTATTACTGATCTGACACTTATTCTTAATTGAACAGGTCAAGAGATATAACCCAAGACCAAGAGATACTTCCAGACTGGTGGACATTTGCGAGTTGCATGAAATTTAATTTTCCCAGGGAGGAAAATCATATAGGCTGACTTGATGGCAGCATCATCCTTGGGAGTGTTTGCTCATTCTCCTTCCTTTTACCCAGCTGTAGCCTTGGTAAGTGGGACTCCACGTTACCAGCTACAGACATCTGATTGATTGTGCATGCTTCCACATGTGTGACAACCCCACCTATGATATGTAAACACACTGCGTGATGCATGTTTGTTCCTCTCCCTTTGTGTTGCCTTGGTACAGCACTCTGCCTCTGTTGGACAGTAGTGTTGCAGAAATCTAGGCTGCCTCCCTCAGGATGAGTGAACTGGCTTTCCCTCAGACTCCCACCTTTCAAACCAGCTTCTGCTGTGCCAGGGCTAGAGTCAAGGCTTTATCTGTCTGCACTATGGAGAAGGAAAAAAAAACAGAGGTTTTAAAAGAATATGGCTTAGTACAAAGTTTTATTATTGGATACTACACACTATATGGGCAGGCAAACCTTTCTGCTGGTTCACAGAAAATTTCATTAGGCTTCAGTTGTGCTAAGCATTAACACGGCCAACTATACATAAAGGTGTTAAAAACAAATAAATGAGATCTAGGGTGGTGGCATTGAGATAAAAATAACACTGGAAGGACAAACAATAAGCAGTTCTGAACATTTAACAAAACAGAGCTTGCATGCAGCTATGCAACCTTGAGAGATGGCAGCCTGGAGTAAGAAGGAAATGTGACATATTTAGTAACACTTCTTTTAGAACTCAGCAACTGCAAGCATAATATAGTAGCCTCTTTTCTTAAACCCCTGACACAGCTCACATAATGCAGAGATCATCTGAGTATTTAATGCAAGTGGCTACAAAATGCTCATAAAGGGCCTTTCCAGAAGGTATGGACAACATTACTACGAATGTAGGGCTAAGCCCTTTTATGGGAACCATAACTGCAGTCCTTGGAATGGCAGAACTGCAAGTACATGTTGGGCAAATATACTGAATGCAAGGTTGTGGTATTATCGAATGCTCCCTTTCTTACAGGTACCTTTGCCTGAAAATTAGTGTATATGTGTATAGATATGTGTGTGTGTGTGTGTGTGTGTGTGTGTGTGTGTGTGTGTGTGTGTGTGTGTGTGTGTGTGTGTGTGTGTGTATAAAAGCATAACACAGGGATGTGTGGGGGACAACAGAACTTAGCACCTCCTGCACTTTTGCTAGGGTGGCCCAGTTTATAGTGGAGGCCCCAGAGTGTATATGTTATACATATTCAGATGTAATATTCCACACGTGAGAAGCACAGCAATGTGCATGCGCCTGTAGGAACAGCACAGCAGAAGAAGCATACGATGTGTGGTCACAAAACATATAAAACCAGGAATCATGTAGTACGATGAAACATTGTACAATCTGTCTTTTCTTTGAAAATTAACAGAATGATGGACCAGGTGCTTTGAATAAGTGGTTAGCTCATGTTTTCTGCTGTTCTGTAAATATCCAGTCACCTTGAAAACAGTTTTAATAATGCTGAGAGTGCAGTAGACCCGGCGTTCTGCATGAGATGTAGTGGGACTCTTTCCATTACATAAAATTATTTTTAATTACTTTTGTTTCTTTGCTTTATGCATGGCTAGGCTTAAAAGGACCCTTGTGATCATTAGCCTAGTATACACCTATGAACCTATAAAATTATATTCTCTTAATATTTGTGTGATGCTATAGATTTCTAATGCCTTTATTTTCCACAGTTGACCCAGAACCATACAAGTGGATATATCGCATATACAGCCAAATTATACTGAACCCCACAGGTGTCTCAGAAAAAAGGTTATACATGGCATATTAACAAGGCCTGCAGTAATGTGGTAGACGTGTGTATGTAATATTCCCTGGTATACATATTCCCTAAAACATTAATAGAAGCTGAACCCTATTTAAGTCCACTTACTATTGGATTGGAGATACAGATGATTAGTGTTAGCATGTTGATGATGGATCTTCTGACTTGGTGCACCTGCCTTAGTTGGCTTATTCCTTTGCTACCATTTTGAGTTTCAAATCTTTGCCCTTCAAGGTGTACTGATAGCTGAGGCATGGTTTTGCTGGTCCCAGTTAATGTGCAGTACTGCATAGACCAATTAGGTGATAGTCTGTGCACACCAAAATTCGGGAGGGGGAAACACTGCTGGAGAACTGTCTTCTTGTTTCTTGTGTTTAACCCTTTCTGGTATCTTGCTACTAGGTTTGTAGAGTCACCCCACATGAGTCAAGACATAGCAAAGCAATAACATGCATGATGCCTCCTTGATCCATCTTACCTGTCGCAGTTTGGAACCAGACATAGGTCATGGTGGTGTAGTGTGTTTGGCACATGTCATAACATCTGAGCATAGGATGATCTGACTGCATGGGCATATGTGAAAAGTTAGTTGTGAAAAATATACAGAAATATATATAAAACAGTAACCCTCACCAAATGATGAGTTATAGAAAGTATGTTACATATACTGTGATTGGCACAGTTACTTCGTGTGCTCAGCTATTATGGTGGTATCTGTTTTGTAGGTTTTCTCATTTGCAAAACACTAGCATAAGGAAACATTATCAGAGTAGCATAGGAATTCCCCCCTCAATATTGTAAATAAGCATAATCACTATAGATTTTATTGCTAAACACATGTGAGTACCTCACTGAAGCTATGCACTTTGAATCACATAGCAACCACAGACACCTGTAAGACCTAGAGAGACAGGGTGGTATCACCATCAGAAAAAAATTAGAGAAGTGCTCATACCTGGTGGCTCTGCATTTTAATACTTAAACACATGTGAAAAATTAGAACTCAGAATAGATATCGTTCACTAGACTATGATCCCTGTACTAGGCAGGGGCCACACTCTCTTGAAAGACTTTTACTTCTAGTTTTTACTAGGTGTCACTGTGTCTGCTCATGGTCCTTTGACAGTATTATTGTGCATTATTTCTTACCTATTAATACATGAGGTGTGTACTTACACATAGTCTTATTTTACTGCTTTTTATCTATGCAAACTGAACACTTCCCAGTATCAACTTATTCCAGTATACCACCGTGAAGTTTCTTAAAGAAATGTCAGTCTTTCTTTGAAAATCAATTTAGTATTTACTTGACTCAGTCTGTGCTTTAATTTTTGAGCATTTGGTAAACATTTATAAAGCTTAGGAGCAGGGAATAACATCTTGACATGGACTGCAGAAGAGAGAGGAAGAAAATCAGATAACTTCACAGATTGAAACTGCTAAATTGTCATAAAAATTGGCAGTAAATTGATTACAATTATCTTTAGTTAGTGGTAGTGATAGACCCAGCTAGCTGTTAGACAGTGTTTTTCTTATGCCATTTGTCTATTCAAACTATTTTGCAGTTCTCTGTGCAAAAGTAAATGTATATAATGTTTTATACTGTATTTCCTAATGTTTTATGTAAAGGGTTTCATTATACTGTCTCAAAAGCTTGTGACTAGTTGCTTGTTGATGGTTATAAAGGCATTTTCATGGAGCTGATGAATTATAATTGTTGATATGTGTCTTTTGAAGAGAGAATCTAATTAACTATAGGTAACATAAGTTAATAGCATAGTTGGCTTATTTTAGGATGTAAAATAATTGTTGAATTTGATGGGCTTGAATGATCTGACCGGTGGCAACACATTACCATAAAAGCAGTAAGGGAAGTAGCTCTGAAAATGGTATTTTTAGCCCTTCCTGTAAAAAAATGTAGTCATATGCCCTAAAGGCAAAGCACTTAAATACATGCATTATGTGTGTGTGTGTATATAAATATGTATTTATATAGTTTTCATGTAAGTCATCACTGTAGAAAAATAACACTATCAAATACTTAAAACATCTAGCAAAGTAAAGCTCACAAAAGAAAAGCAATTTTTCTTTTATGAGCTTTGCATTAAAACTCTTTATATCCAGGATTTTCTTTAAGGTAAGGTGTAGGGTTGAGGCATAACATACATTATGAAGGTGGGCCGGGAGGTTTCACCTTTTAGTAAAGTAGACTTCTTAAGTTATTCTCTCAGATCATGTGGGTTCCTAACAGTACTGTTCCTCTCATACAGTTAAAGTTGGTTTCTAAATACTACACATCATAAGAACAAGACAATCAGAGTATTGGATTTTTCTTCTTGTCTAGAAGAATCACAAAATCATGTAAAGCTTAGCAAGTGACATCACTGGCACCTTTGAACAAAACAGCAAGTATCTGAAAACATTATGGCATGTTACCTGTAGATGGTTTCACCTGGAAAAATGAAATAAAAGAGTAAAATGTAAAACAGTAACAGACAGACGAAAAAAAAAAGAAAGGCATTGTAATTCATATATACAAGGCTTTGTTGAAAAGTTTGTGCTAATGTAATTACTTCGGAAGATTAGAATTTAACACTTGTCCAAAACTAACCACACACATTACATGTTTGATAATGCACAGCTCTCACTGAACAGTGTAGTATTTAGTTCACTCATATCAGATTCCACCATGTTGATTTGATACTAAGATTGTAAACATTATGACTTTATAAACCATGACTGCATATATCATACTGTAGGTAATATTTTGCAAAATGTAACAGGTGAAAATTCATGAAGATAGATTTTTTTCAAACTCAGTCGTTAACTAGATAAGCACATGTCTAAAGGTGAGTTCTTTCTGTTTACAGGCACAACACTTTTGAGTATAACATATAAACATAGTTCTACCACAAATGAAGTACAACACTGAAATAACTGACATGGTAAAATATATGGCAGAATAGTTGTATATCTGTATGCAGTGTGCTAAGTTTAGCTGTGAGTGCATTATATGGATAGGCCATATTGTCCCTCTATTCTGAACAGATAATTATTTAACACACATAATTAAATCTTCAGAACTTTAAACAATTAGCAAGGTTTGTACTGGTGCTCCCAGGGAGATAAGCACTACCTCCTCCCCCTACAGTGGGAACTCAGGTAGTCCCTCAAGATGCAGTATGATATTTGACACCCTTATACATGGGTTTACCTGTTTTGTCTATCTTCTGCATTTGATGCTAAGTAATTAGTAACATGGAATCCATTAGTACTTTGAAAGCATCTGTGTGTTGTGCAGTAGTTCAATACAAATGGTGAGGTTCAGTGAATGGGATTTGTGTTCCTTGTCTCTTCATGACCACTAACTGGATACTCTGTGATACCGTTTTTCTTTTTATTTAATATTATAAAATATATTTTAAAATCAATTAACATGGTAAAGATTAGTTATCACATGCCTGCATAATAATAAATAAACCCTTTCCAGCAAATTAAGTTTACTAGCTATGAAAATTAACTAGTTCCATGATACCATGTTTACTTTGTTTTAATTAAACTTTCAGTAGCTAAAGAGGCTGTAACTAGTGCTTTAACCATTTTGTGATATTTTCAAGGTTCAAAGTCATTCATAATCTACATCTCTGTTGTTTTGTGATATGTGATGTTATAGAAACAGATTAAATAAATGTTAGTCTTTTTCCAGCACTGATCGACCACGTAGCAGCCCATCACATATGGAGTATGGTATCTAACTTTCATTGTCAATGTTAGCACACATACACAGTCATTCAGGGTTTATAGTATTAAGTCTTTTAGGTGTCAACTTTCAAGATGGCTACACACTGATCAACAGCTTAATTTCAGCTCTCCCAGTGTGAACAAGAAACTGAGAAATAAGATCTAGTAATTCTGAAAGCTTGAGTAAAATTCACTTACTGGCTAATACGTCCTCTATCTAGATGCCAACAAAGAAGAAATGCAGAGAACCTGAAAAAAAATCAACTAGAAAAGCTGAAAAGAAAACACTGTCTGGGAAGAATCCTGCAGCTGTTCATCAAAAAGCAACTCTAGTTTCAGGTCCAAGATAGCATCCAGTAACTTAGAGTTAAAATAAAACATACTCAGAGATGATTAAAATAAATGAAACATTGGAGTATATAATATAAATAAGAAGAAGCTTTAATAAGCTATCCCAGCTTAAATTATAAAACTGCAAAAATTAGAGGGTGAAATGAAAAAAAAGGCTGGTTAAGTATGAAACTTCTCAAGTAGAGTTTTTTTCAGAAAATGGTAGTTAGTAGACAGAGTGAGCACAGAAAATCTGAGATTTTCTGCTGTACCAGAGAAATTGGAAGGATCAGACTTTATTAATTTTATGAAAGCACAAATAAGCAAATGGACTGGTATTCCACAGTAGAATTTGTTAACTGAAAGGGCACATAGGACACATACAAGACCTGCATTAGTAAAAATACAATCATACCAGCAGAAAGAGATGAACCTGACAAAACTGTAGTAGAATGGAAAAGTATTAAAAATTGGAGACAGCACAGTGTTTATGGAAAATTATTAATTACTGTAGACCAGGTAGAAGAGAAGCAAATTTATCCTAGCAATTAGGGAACGTTGAGAAGCAGTTGTGCTATACAAGCTGCTGTATCCAGCTACCTTCAGAATATTTTTTTCCTGGAGGATCAAATACATTTTTGATGCAGAATAGAGTAAGGAGGAAATACAAAATGTTATGCAACAAAATGTGAGGCAGTAAACAGAGGGGAACTCTACTTCTCATTCTTCTGACAATAAAGCTCAAAGAGAGACTGCCAGGAAAACATTTTCCATTGTTCCAAAGGAAAATGCTTGCGAGTCAGAAAAAAAGCACAAGAGTTGTCTGGAAGAATCAGGAGTACCATAGACTTGAACTGGAGTCTGATGTTGGGAGATGGAGACAAACAAGAAGAAGACCAGCAGCACTGAAATTAGTGAATAAATGTGAGATTATAAAGCATCAGTTACATTTGTGAAATATGGCTTTGCAAGAAAATGTGGCTGAGAAAGATTGGATTTTTGCTGATTTTATTAAACTTGTGGGTGGACAGTAAAGCATATACCCCACTTTATGTCATTAATGTTTAGACAGTCACTAAATGGAAAAAAACTTTTGGTATATAAAATAGTTCTTGTTTTTAATAGTGTTTGTACAAAACATTTCATAATATAAACTGCATGTTATAATGTAAAGCAGTTTTGTGTAGTGTGTAGTCAGTGCTATTTTAAATGTGGGGATGGGGTCTTTTCAGTGACTGTTGTATGTGATAAAGAAATTAATGTTAACAAATGCATTTTAGTTGTAAGGAATATAGGCTTTACAATATAGCAAGAGAAGAAAGGCTGGACAAAAGCCAGTTTAAGTTAAGATGCAGTGATCTTGGCCTGCTGGGGTGGGGTATACAATTGCACTGATTATATTATATAATATTATCCATCCATCCTCAACTCCTTTTCCCATTTTGCACATGGGGTCAGGGTGTCACTTTAGCAGTGACAATCATCTCGAGTCAAGGTTTACACTGCCGGGTGGCTAGACTTGCCACTGTAGTTCCTTTGTACCACTCCCTTGCATACACACTCTCACCTATGGTTAATTTAGCATGTCCAATTCACCGACTGCATGTCTTTGGAATGTGGGAGGAAACCGGAACACCTGGTGGAAACCCACTGGACCACAGGGAGAACATGCAGATTCTGCACAGATGGCATCACTGCCGAGAATCGAACTGGAGAACCTCTTGCTGTAAGGCAACAGTGCTAACCACTGCACCACCGTGGCTACCCATACTATGTTATATTATATTATATTATATTTCCTCTGTGTAATTATCTCTTGGCTAGTGGGGGCTGGTTCTTTTGTGTTCTTGTAAAAAAAAAAAGAAGTTCCTGTCTTTGCACACAGTGCAGACTAGAGAAGTTGTTGACTGCAACTGAGCTACAAAATATAAGTATCTTGATTTTTTTTGATTATTTTTACAGATTACTGTTTTTACAATTTAATATATATAAAGCACTTTGTCTATTCAGTATCTTCACAAATCCTTATCTGTTTAAAAACTTTCATTTGTCTCTGTAGTGCTTGCTGTCTTGTAGGCTATTGTGTAAACTGAAACTGAAACATTTCCTCTGTGTAATTATCTCTTGGCTAGTGGGGGCTGGTTCTTTTGTGTTCTTGTAAAAAAAAGAAGTTCCTGTCTTTGCACACAGTGCAGACTAGAGAAGTTGTTGACTGCAGCTGAGCTACAAAATATAAGTATCTTGATTTTTTTGATTATTTTTACAGATTACTGTTTTTACAATTTAATATATATAAAGCACTTTGTCTATTCAGTATCTTCACAAATCCTTATCTGTTTAAAAACTTTCATTTGTCTCTGTAGTGCTTGCTGTCTTGTAGGCTATTTTGTCCCACCATCCCTCCCTGTTGGTGTGCTTTGCAGTTGCCTGCCCCTACTGTGACACACCTCCCAGTCTAGTGTCATTAAATCATTCTGCTTAATACAGAGAGAACATTTGATACGGCCTTCTGTTCCTCCTTTTTCCCTTTCAAAAAGTAAAACAAAACTTTTTTTTTTTTTTTCTCTTTCGCCTAAACCTTCTTGTGTTCTGACTGTACTTCTCAAACATTTTGAAAATATACAGTATATTTCAGAGCATTTGTTACAACTGTATTTGCTATAACTGATTTAAGTATTTTTTTCTGGCTTTTTGATTATTTACTGCTTAGCGACTGCATTTTAGCCTGTTTATACAGCTCTGCATTCTATTTAAACTGTTTTTGTGTTGATTAACTGTTTTGCACTTTTAAAAAGTTAGTTGTTGCTTAATTTTACCTGTAGGTTAACACACTCAAGTGCGTTAGCCGCTTAAAAGCATTTATAGCATTTACTGTCTGTTTTTCCTCTGTTTTCTGCAAAAAAAAAAAAAAATCTTGTTTTCCCGCCTTACTGAACTAGAATAGTCCAGTCTTCAGAGTTTGCTGATCTCTGGGCTTTGTCTTGGTTCCTGTGCTATTCCATATCCTTATTTGGATAAAAGGAAGTGTCTTTGTTCACCAGTGGGAGTGGGGAGCACTGAGTGGCCTATTTGTCCCTAGAGGAGTGGTTCCAGCCAGAAACTTGTAGTCTATTGGCCATTTTGGGTCAATTCCTAGCTCTTTTCAGCCCCCTGTAATAAAGCCCGCTTTAGCTCGCTTTTTCGCTTGTATTCAACTCAGCACAGCTCCTCGTGGTGTCCTGCAGAGTTCTACAAGCAGCAGAGAGCAAAAGAGTGACTTTTTCCGGATTTAAGTATTTTTTTCTGGCTTTTTGATTATTTACTGCTTACCGACTGCATTTTAGCCTGTTTATACAGCTCTGCATTCTATTTAAACTGTTTTTGTGTTGATTAACTGTTTTGCATTTTTAAAAAGTTAGTTGTTGCTTAATTTTACCTGTAGGCTAACACACTCAAGTGCGCTAGCCGCTTAAAAGCATTTATAGCATTTACTGTCTGTTTTTCCTCTGTTTTCTGCAAAAAAAAAAAAAATCTTGTTTTCCCGCCTTACTGAACTAGAATAGTCCAGTCTTCAGAGTTTGCTGACCTCTGGGCTTTGTCTTGATTCATGTGCTATTCCATATCCTTATTTGGATAAAAGGAAGCGTCTTTGTTCACCAGTGGGAGTGGGGAGCACTGAGCGGCCTGTTTGTCCCTAGAGGAGTGGTTCCAGCCAGAAACTTGAAGTCTATTGGCCATTTTGGGTCAGTTCCTAGCTCTTTTCAGCCCCCTGTAATAAAGCCCGCTTTAGCGCTTTTCGCTTGTATTCAACTCAGCACAGCTCCTCGTGGTGTCCTGCAGAGTTCTACAAGCAGCAGAGAGCAAAAGAGTGACTTTTTCCTGATTTAAGTATTTTTTTCTGGCTTTTTGATTATTTACTGCTTAGCGACTGCATTTTCGCCTGTTTATACAGCTCTGCATTCTATTTAAACTGTTTTTGTGTTGATTAACTGTTTTGCACTTTTAAAAAAGTTATTTGTTGCTTAATTTTACCTGTAGGCTAACACACTCAAGTGTGCTACCATTTAAAAGCATTTATAGCATTTACTGTCTGTTTTTCCTCTGTTTTCTGCAAAAAAAAAAAATTTTGTTTTCCCGCCTTACTGAACTAGAATAGTCCAGTGTTCAGAGTTTGCTGATCTCTGGGCTTTGGCTTGGTTCCTGTGCTATTCCATATCCTTATTTGGATAAAGGGAAGCTTCTTTGTTCACCAGTGGGAGTGGGGAGCACTGAGCAGCCTATTTGTCCCTAGAGCAGTGGTTCCAGCCAGAAACTTGTAGTCTATTGGCTGTTTTGGGTCAATTCCTGGCTCTTTTCAGCCCCCTGCTATAAGGCCCGCTTTAGCGCGCTTTTGCGTGATTTAGCGCAGAGTTGCCCATAGAGCACCATCGGGCAGCGCCGGTTAAACAAGGTTAAACTATTTCTGGCTCCGTAAAGTCTGCTCTTCAATTTTTCCCTTAGAACTTCTCTACTTGCAATCTAAACAGTCTATTCTCTATCTCAAAAGCTCAGCACTTGCTCCTAAAGCATTTTTATATAGGTAAAGTACTTGTATACTAAACAAAGTACTACATTAGCCTAGAATCCCCTTGAGTACCCATTTCCCTATAGGTCCCTTCTGACTCAGTTACACAGCAAACTTTTTCACTTTTTCTAGCATGTCGAAGGGTCGGTTGCTAGCGTCCTCTCCTGTTCAGCTGGTGAATCTGGGCATCTTGAGGCAATGTTACAATTGCCTCATGTACACAGACAACCCACTCCTTCTCCCACAAAACACAAATACATGTGAGAGATGCAACTATATAGCCAAACTGGAGGCTGAGCTCTCTCAACTCAGGACTGGCAAGACCAGACAGGAGGAGAAGGAAACCACGCACACCACAAACCCAGTTTCACATAGAACTATCACAACTGCAAAACAAACACATAAACACACAAAAACATACACGGAGGCACTGATCAAAAATCTACCAAAACTACAGAGGCCTCCAAAGCAGACACCCAAGCAACTGCCACCTCAAGACATAAGACATGCAACACATAGTTCTCAAAGTCAGTGTGCTAAACAGTCACAGCCCTTAAGGCCAAACACAATGCCAGACACACTTGTTATAGGTGACTCCATAGTCAGACACACTGACGTCCCACTCACCAGACTGAACAAGGAAAATATCACAGCAAGCTGCCTGTCAGGCGCTAGAATCCGCCACATAACACAAGCACTCAGGTCACTCCACAGCAAGTACAAGTATGACTCAGTCATTGTCCATGCTGGTGTGAACGACCTGAGACATACCTCCCTGGACTACATGAAAAGAGACATAGAGGAGCTCTCAGATTATGTAGCCCAGGCCGGTATGACCCTGACCCTGAGCAGTATCCTACCCTCACCAAGAATGATGCCACAATACAGAGACAAAATGATCAGCTTTAATAATTGGCTTAATTACTGGTGTCATTCTAAGGGGATCCAATGTCTGTCTGCCTGGGATGACATGCTTGACAAGCCACGCTGCTTCGCAAGGGACGGCTTGCACCTGTCACCCTGGGCTTCCGGATATTGGCAAAGGCTCTTGCCACCCCCATAGTGCCTTTTTAGGCAAGGCTCAAATGATAAACCTACCGCCCTAGAAAACAAAAATGGAGAAAAACTAAGGGTAATACTGCTCAATGCCAGAAGTCTAAACCTCAAGATGCATGCCCTCCTCAGTATGGAGAACATCGATGTCTGTGCTGTGACTGAAACCTGGTTCAAGGCTCCTGAGAGCACCCCAGCACTATCAGGTTATACCTCATATCATGCGTTCCAGCCCCAAAATCCGGACCGAACCACAAAAGGAGGGGGAGTATCCATATTCATAAAGGATACCCACACCTCCAGGTTAGTGGCAATGCACGAAGCATCGGAGACCATCCAGGTGCAATTAACCATAGGTAAAACTGCCCTACAGTTTGTAACATGCTACAGACCACCTTCTCAAACTCAGGAAACCCACACAGCCTTCCTGAAGACACTGGAGAGTATGAATGTCTCTCCAAACACCATCATATTGGGTGACTTCAACTACCCAAACATAGACTGGGAACATTACTCAAGCCCCAACACCCTAGCCCAAAGGTTCCTTGAGTTCATAAACTCAAATGCTATGGAACAACTAGTCACCATTCCCACAAGAGGAGAAAATATACTAGACCTGATCATCACAAACATGGGGACAAAATGCTCCACACCGGAAGTATATCCCTCATTGGTGAGATCAGACCATAAATTAATCTCACTGGAGATCCACATCCCGCCCCCACCCCCAGCAAAAAAGACCACAGTGAAGAACTTCTCAAAAGCAAACTTCACACTTCTTAAGACTGGAGTGGTATCCCTCAAGGCCCCGAGCCAGTGGAAACCACAACCCACGCTGCTGAAACCCTTACAAATGCCTTCTACGAGCACCTCCAGGAATGTATGGATCAAGCAATCCCTAATAAAATCAAGACCCTTTCCACCAAAGGCAGGCGCCCGGTCTGGTGGACCCCAGCCATAAACAAACTCTACAATAAGAGGAGAAAGCTACTACATGACAGAGCAAAATCCCTAAAAGGGAAGGCATCTCTGATCAATACTAGCAAAAAACTACGATCACTCATAAAATCATCCAAGGCCAACTTTGAGAGAAAAATCGCTAATGACACAAAAGACAATCATAAAGCCTTCTTTAGCTATGTTAGAAACCTGGGTGGAAACTCCCAGATATGCTCAGAATTAGTCCAAAATGATAAAAATGACTGAACCCACAGACATTGCCAACATACTGGCAGACAGGTTCAGTGCAAATTCCCCCCCGCCCCCAAAAGGAGAAATATCTATCCCACCAGAGTCTAGCCTCCCAAACATCTCAGATGCCCAGGTGAGAGCTGCTCTCTAAAGCAAAAACACAGCATCAATGGGACCGGACGGTGTCCCCGGCTGTGTGCTACACGAACTCAATGAGGAACTAAACCCACACATAAGGCTGCTGTTTAATCTTAGCCTTACTACAGGATACGTGCCCAAAGAATGGCGTGACGGCAACTGTGGTCCCACTCCACAAAGGCGGTGCTTCTACGGACCCTGGAAATTACCGCCCATAAGCTTGACGAGCCTTGTCTGCAAAGCTATGGAGAGGATCATAATGGAACTCATAAATAAAGACATTGGGGACCTACAGACACTGGATCCTACCCAATTTGGCTTTGTCAAGGGCAGATCCTGCCTCTTGAACTTGGTCGACTTTTTCGAAACAGTCACTAAGGCCATTGATGAGGGTAAGGCAGTTCACACAGCCTACCTTGACCTAGCAAAAGCGTTCGACACAATACGCCACTCGGGCATCATAGAAAAGCTCACCAGCTTAGATGTAAACCCATATGTCACAAGATGGGTTGCAAACTGGCTCAAGGACAGAACACACAGGGTTAGAGTTGCTGGTGCCATGTCAGACTCTAAGCCAGTCACGAGCAGTGTCCCACAGGGCTCAGTCCTGGGCCCCCTCTTGTTCGGTATTTATTTTTCTGAAGTGCAGGCAAACATAGGGGGATTGTGGCTGACAAAATTTGCAGATGACTGCAAACTGGGCACCATAATTGACACTCCATCAGACACAGACATCCTCCAGAGAGGTCTCATAGAAATGGATAACTGGTGCCAGAGCCATGGCCTTAAGCTAAATGCCAAAAATGTATAGTCATACCCTTTGGGAAAAACAAGGTAACCCCTAATTACCACATAGGTGGTAATCCATTAAACACGGAAGAAGTTATCAGGGACCTGGGGACCCAAGTTGACAGTAACCTCTCTTTTGACACTCACATTGCCAAAGTGGTTAGGAAGACCTTCTACATTGCCCACCTGATCATGAAGGGATTCACATCCAGATCAGGAGAGGTCATTGTACCCCTGTACTCTTCACTTATCAGACCAATGATTGAGTACAACGCCCCATTCGGAATGTACCTTATCCGACACCTGCAGCAGTTGGAAAGACCCCAAAAGTTCCTCACCAAAAGGATAAAGGGGCTCAAACATATGTCATACGATGCCCGACTGAAGTAACTCCAGCTCTATTCAGTTGCATACCGTCTGCTCAGAGGTGATCTGTGCCTGACATACAAGGCCATGTCCAACCCGGAATTAATGGACATGCTCCACCTCAAAAAATCCAAATCCACCAGAGCCACGAGAGCAAGAGACTTAAACCTTAACACGGATATAAATAGGACGTGCTGGAGGGACAGATTCATCACCCAGAGACTCCCTACACTATGGAACAGAATCCCAGTCCATGTGAGGCAGAGCCCCTCACTGACTCTGTTCAAGAGAAATCTTGACGAGTGGATGGGAGATCGTAGGTTTACCCCGGGAATCATCTCTGTATCACTGCTGGACAGAGGCACAGCAAACTAATGGGTATAGTATTCTCATCCTAAGGGGTGGTGAAAGCCACACACACTCTGGCTAGGCTTATAAATGCCCTAGGGCAGATAGCCTAGTATGAACCTATGAACCTATAAACCTATGAACCTATTATATTATATTATATTATATTATATTATATTATATTATATTATATTATATTAATTATACTATATGTAGTATTGAGATGTTGTCTTTTATTTTTGCAAGGATGAATGTCTGGATTAATGCCCTTGGCTTAATCTAAAATCAAGTATTTTTGTAAGTAAGCAGGCATGAAAGGTAGTGCAATCAGAGCCAACACAGAACTCTACTGGGTGAACATGTAATGCTCCTGCTAGGTGTTACCCATGTTGTGAGTCAGAGTCCCCTCCTTCCTCCCAGAAGTGTCGACAGTGTAATAATCGACAAGAAAATGTCAAAACCCCCGAACATCGAATACACACAAAACAAAAAAAACACTAAAACACAACACAAATTGCTCTATGCAGGGGGGCAAGCCCCCCTGCATCCCCCACACCCCCTACTTAAATATACCAATGCCGAGAACGCCCTACATTGCAGTAAATGAAAATCTCTCCTTATGGTCACGGCTTTATCCATCTGTGCCACACAGCTAGACATCACTGGTCTGGCTTTAAGGAATCTGTGGGTACTGCTTATAATTGCCAGGGCTACCTGATCAAAGAATTTCATTTTTTTTGTTGAAACACATGGAGACAGAAATCAACATCTGAAGTTGTGCAAAGCATGAAAGGTTCACCCATCTTCCTCATGAGTGATATGAGAAAATGAGAATGCAAATTGGGCCATTAGCATACATCTCAGCTGTCATCACAGAATGTCCAGATTTTTGCCTCATATTTTTGGTCTATTCCTCATAAAATATATGTTTTTTTTAGCAAACCATTGAGGATTGAATTCACTAAATAAGGACACACATATGAGTTTTAGACTTCACATCCTTCAGAAAAATGCATGCTAATGCAAAACATGTTATTCTATCAACTTTCTAAGTTTATAAGAACAATATTTAAACTTTGTCCCTATTTTTAGCCTTTTGCTCCCACTTGATTTTATCTTTGTCCAGATAATCTTCAGGATGGTGATTTATATAATAAAACAGAGGTTTTGGAGAGCTGATGGATTGCTGATTTGCAGGCGGATTAGCTGTCTGGATGGAATGGGATGACTCCCTTGAAGCCACTGCTGAAAGGGAGAAGACTTCCTAGTTAAAAATTTAAATTTAAATTTTAACTGGCTGCTTTTTGCTTCAAAGGGGGGTATCACTGCCAGTAATGCAGTATTTGATGAAAGAGAGGAAACTTCCTATATGAATTGTAATCGGTTACTCTTTGCTTTAGAGGGGAGGAGTACTGGCAGTAATGCAGGATCTGATGAAGGCTCTATGAGTTGAAAGCGCTTATCCCTGTTTCTATGCTTGGGCTGTTTTTATGCCGTTTTACTATTTTATTAGTCAATAAAGGTTTCACAGAAATGGTACATATTGCGCAGCACTTGTACATAGGAAAATGCATTCAAAAAGCCCATACATAACTCAAATTTCAATGTAGTAACTGGCCTGTGCAAGAAATATGTATTTATGCACAAGATCTGTTGGTGGTACACAGAACATATAAAAATGAGCAATGCAGCATGAATAACACTGTTTGTGCAATTCTTAGTCAGGGACACTATGAACCATTCCTTACAAAATGCAGTGCAGATACACAAGACTACCAACATTGAGGACAGCCCATCTAGGAGCTGGACTATGCTACACAGAATGCTGCACAGATGCAAGCCATACCATCATATTTCAACCGGATAAATGAGCTACTGTGATCCCATGACCATATATGTATTGTAGCATAGGGGAGGCTGGTTCCATTAAATCTCTTAGCTCAGTAGGACTATATAATATACTGGTGGATAGTCATTCTAAGGATACAAAAGTGATGCCTGCACTCAGAGATATTTAAAGCCTAGTGCCCTAATGTAGAGCAAACCTGTAGATTTGGTTCCCAGGATTATTCTAAAAGGATTGGCATATACCATAAAGAAGAAAGAAGGTGATCGTGAGTGCATCCCTATAAGAGAAGGAAGTTTAACTTTTTTAAAGTAGAAGCCAACTGGATTTGTTCCTGAAAGTGGGGAAGAAAAAGATATTGTGTTTTTCACTGTTGCTAAAGCTGTAAAGCGATCAGCTGTGCTGTGAAGTATTTGTGAGTATTGTTTATTTTTGCTAGTTACCATGCCATAAACCTGTCCACAAGGGAATACTGAATGTATACAAGTATTGCTTTTGAAGTGAACTGTGAGAAGCCTGCAGAGAAGGAACTTAAGAATTTATTTTGACTGCAATCTTAACTGTTTGGTATGAAATGTAATTTCTTACTATCTACACTGAATTTACTATAAATAAACATGAATTTAAACTGGAAAGCTGTCTCCAGTGACTACTTAGTATACTACAGCCCATGCATGTGCCCGTGAGCGCACACACACACACACACACACACACACACACACACACACACACACACACACACACATGAACAATTTAGATAATTTAATATAGACAATAAGTCTGCATTTTTTGACAATGGGAGGAAAACAGAATTTATAAAACTCAGGGTATGACATAGCTATACATGCATACATACACATATATAGTGCAGTCTGTCAACAGCAAAGAGCAGACTTGGCCTCCCATGTACCTGTTGTTGCACAGTTACTCCAGATTTGTGTTATCGTACAGGCATGAGATGTCTTACCTGCCTTTCAGTCCAAAATGCACATGTACTATAAAAAGCAATGAAATCAATTATTGTGCAATCACTAAGCACAAAGGTCAGGTGAGGTACAAATAGTACCTGGTACAGTGGAAGGGATAATGAGCTGCACAAAGGTAATTGTTCACTGAATTGTGTCATTACTTCTACATGCTAGTCATCCAGCAGCATTAAGCAATGGTATACTGGTTACTACACAGAGATGTATATCACAGCACTGACAGCAAACACACTCACTCATATGTACAACTGTGCATATGTAGCACAAAGCAGAAGTACTGCTGTTCCCACTCCCATACAATTTCCAGGTGTACCTACCTCCTCCTACAATGCTACATGCAATACAGGCACATCACCTACCATACTTTGCAGCCTTGATAGAAAGTGTTCTTTTGTCTCATAATCCAGGATGATATTTAGCTGCATGGAACACAGCTTGCTTTGAGCATCCGTACCATCCCACATTGAGTTTGAGATCCATGGGTTCACCTTTCTGTGCACTTGCATGTCTGTGTAATATGATACAGCTAAATGAATGTGGACTATGCAGGCTTCAATGTTGTTTACTCTTTTCTTGTACACTCCTTCATGTACGGCATCACAATTCCTGTGACAGAAGGGCTATAGAGAAGCACCAAGGCAGACATGAGCACACACACGCACACACATACACACACACACACACACACACACACACACACACACACACACACACACACACACACACACACACACACACACTTGTGTGTGTGTGTAAAATTACAGCTTAGTGATGTAAGGATCATTACAATATATGTTTCCTGTACAATTGGCATGGCTTGTAACAGTCATGCATTCTGTCTGTGAATTGTGTGGTTGTTAGTAAGATGTTTTGAGTAGTCTTACTTCTAGTGTGCAGCTGTAAATTCAGCTTCCCATAAATATATTTTGATGTTATTATAACACCATTGTTTTAAATCATCCATACACCTGTTTCTTTCTGTCAAAACTTGATGTATTCTTCTGAATCATTTTGTTGATATTTTGTTGCAACAAAAAATCAATTAAATTTATAGATTTACATATTTTTGCAAAATGTTACATCCTACAATAGTCATTTAGATGCATTTATTCACACAGCCCTTCCAAGATGTCATTGTTGCACACATAGCATTTAGCAGCAGAATGTAACAAATGATAGACTGAGGTTGACACACCTGCTTATAATAATAATCTACAACATTCCATTCCCTCACTCTTAAACCCTCTGTACCCATTATCATCTTAGAACTCTATCTTCAAAACCTAAATGCATCTCTCAAACCTTACTTGCACCCTCCCATTAAGCTCTCTAACCTAGTCTTACATTTCACTCCAACCTCTCTGGCCCTGTTTCCTATCCTCCCAAGCTGTCCTCTTCTCAAGCTTTCATTTCTTGTTTTCCTGAACATTATTTGCCTCATATGTCCTATTGTAACCTGTTCTTATTATTTTCACATCCCCTTTCAATTTGAAATTTAATCTGTCCTCTTCTTATGACTCTCTTGTTTTTTAACCCTTCCTTCAACTATACCTGCAGCTGTCTGCATTACCACCTGCTACCAGCCTAGTCTGTCCTCTTACCCCTTCTGGAGCCAGATGAAAGCTGTCACTATTTCTTCATTCATATCCACCCCTGGCATAGAATATTTCTGTTGTGCAGTTATCCCATACTTTTCTTACTCTGGTCCCACTGTTGTCCATAACCTCTGTCTCTTAGTGCAGCTGTCCTCCTTCCTAACCCTGCATATAAAGAATTCTCATAACCACAGTAGGTGCTTATTATAGTCTTCACAATCTATCCACCTGTCTCCAGACAACTTGCATGTGTATGCATGCCCAAAACATATGCATATATCCTGCCTCCCATTCTTCTCACCTTCAGCATTTTACAGCTACTCTCATCCTGTTCAACCTCACTAGCATTAAGTACAGTCATCTCCATACCAGAAATTTGAGTCCTGGTTGATAAAGAAGTACAGAATCTAAACATTCACTTTAATGCTGTAATTTCTTTTTGCAAAGCCTCCTTGCAGAATTGCAAGTGGCAGTAAGACATGGTTCCTATTCCCTTGTATATATTAATGCCGAGATTGGCCAGCCTCAGAGCAGTAGCAAATTAAGTACTATACAGAAGTGTAGTTGGCTGAACCAGCACCCTGTGCCGGTACAACAAACTAGCTTTCCACCTCCTCAGCTCTTCAAGTGAAGGAAAAAATGAACTTCTGCAAAACTGCAGGATGCCAATTGGATGGCTTCCTGCAGACTACTTAATACACATACACCCCCTTTTAGCTCTTCAAGTGAAGGACAAAAAAAGGAAAAACTTTTTTTTGTGGCAAACTACTTGTTAGACATATAGCAAGCATTTATTTAAGTATTTATACCCTGCATGGAGCTCTATGGCACTCAAGTATTAGTTAAAAAAAGGAAAGAAATATTTTCTCTTGTAAACGGTAACAAACTGCTTGCTACAAATTTAGCAAGCAATTTCTACAATTTATGCCCTGCATGGAGCTCTACAGTGCTTAGGTTTCAGTTTTGATGTGCTTAGGTATGACAGTACATGCAATCAGTGTACTTTAAAGATAAATAGGATCAGCTGATCACACCCCCCGATTCTTTGTGCCCATAGCTATGCTACTGGTACTTTGGGTCTGGGCATTTTTCAAAATATGACCCCCACCCCCACCTCCACACACTTTTTGACCACTCATAAACAATCATGTTAATTTTAGATTGAGTTCATTATTATCGTTTTTCTTTTTATATTATTTGGTTTTTTTTTTTACCTCATTGACGGTTTTTTTCAGCTGCTGATTTATCATCGAAATTTTTTCACTTTATTTTCTGTGGCCAGAATTTTAGATTGACCTTTTTGATTTGAGACCATTCAGACTGCTGTCATTATAATCCATCATTGTCCATATCCATCAACTGCAGCCATTTGACTGAGTGCACCAGAACAGACCTAGAAAAGTATTTCAACTTGCTTTACACAAATGCAAACTAGTCCTGTAAGGCAAGAATAAGGACTGCCTAATTTGCTCATGATAGCCAGGGGGAGCCATTCTCATCTACAGATAGTTGCTTGTCCAGCAATTAAAGCTCCGCTGTTGACTGTGTACAGCTCAGATGTCTGATTGTAATAAATCAATAAGTAATTATAGACACAATATTGTATTTCCAGTTTGTCTCACCAAAGTACTCAGTAGTCCAAGTATTCCAACTTATTCCTCACAAATTCACACTAGTCCTGCAAAGCCAGACTATTTAAATGGAGCAACCAAGAAAAGTTACCCTCATCCAAATACAGTCCCACCACTGTCCAGCAATTATAGCAACTTTGCTTTGAACATGTCATCTGATTGTGATTAACTATAATACCACTCAAACTCTTAGGATAAGAATCACTGACAAAGCCACAACATAATGAGAGACAAAGACTCAAAATCAGAGAGATTTTAAATATTGCTTTCATATACTTAAAAAGAAAGTAGAATAACAGTTTTTGCATTTGCTAACATTTTCTAAAGGATATGAACTCTGAACACAAATGTCTGTTATTATTTAGTGATTGCTATCCTCAATGATTTGCCAAAAAACATATATTTCATGAGGAAAAACACAAAAATATGAAAGTAAAAATCTGGGCTTTTATTACAGTCTGGGGCATTTTCAGTTTTGCTACTTGCAAACAGTAGCAAAAAGAAAATAACCAACTTATTTCATACAAATACATACCCACCCTCTAAAGCCATACTTTAAAAGGAAGAAACGATAAAGAAGTAAAGGTTCATTCTTCTACTTCCAGACCCCTCTCCCCATATTAGTGATGCAAACCTCAGTAATATGTCAGAAAAACACAGGTTTTAGGAGGCACAGTCCAAAAACATGAGACAAAGACAGGGCCATTCTGTAAACTAAGGGATAGTTTCAACTTTGTTTTATGCACAACAGTAGCCAGAGAGTAACCAAAATAAGTTAGCAATGCTGAGCATAACAAAATTATTTAAAATAAAATTATTTTACTGGCTGGCCATAGGCCCTCTTAGAGCTGTTGGACGCAGGCCTCCAAGTGAATCTCCCTTATTTTAATACACCAGTGGCCATATATTTTGGCAGAATTTAATAGTGCTCTGCTTTAGAAGACAGCTGATCCTGAAGCAGCAAAGTTCTGTGAATCCGTTACTTTGAAGCTACATCCAGCTAAAAGAAACAGGAATGTAACTGTTGTTTTCTCACTGCCTTAAGTATTTATTTTTTAGGAAATAAACAATGTCCTTGATTGATTCAGTTAATTTATCATTCCAGTTGCTGTCCTAGTAGTCAGCTGTGAAACATAAGCATGGGTATCTTGGGGGAAAAGAAGCATTCCTGACTATGCCTTTGCAGTCACAGCAAATTCTTTCTTAAATAAGCTACCACACAATGCAAGGATGCTGACAAAACCTGGATGGAGGCAGCAATACCACTGTTTATTATTGACATATGAAGAGTTAGCCGAATAAGGTAAAAAAAAAAATAATAAAATAAATAAATAAGGTGCAAAAAGACAAAGTTGTCTGCAATGTCTGTACATGGGAGAGCTGTGCAAGTACAGCCTAAGCTATGGGTGAATAAAATGTTGGAGTGACTGTTATAGTTTTCCAACAAAGTATTTTAACAGCATTATCATTTCTGTTTCACTTATTTTAATATATAACTCTTCTGTATGAGTCATAACTGCCGTTTGTGCCATAATTATAGTCTGAATTGTAGCAGCAAAAGACCATTTGTTTCTATACATATTGGTGGCTGTCAGGACAAGTAAATAAAACAAGGGAACTCAACTACTGAACAGGATTAATGCAGAATATTTTCTTCATAGAAAGAGACTGAATCATACAGCGACCTTTCTTAGTAAGCAGTACACTTAGCAACAGTAAGAGATTTCAGAAATATTATGAGACTATTTATAAAGAAATTGCTGTAGTAAAATTATGTGGTTCTGTTATATACTTCCCACTGCATCGTCTTCTGCCTTTTTATATTCCTGCTATGTTTCCTTGGCATATTTATTGTTCTTACTCTCCTAACTTCTGCTAGACGCATACTTTATTTACAGAAAACTCTGCAATATTTTGCAAGTGTTTCAACTGCATCAAGAGCCATCCAGGTTATGATGAGAACATGTTCTTGATTTATTACACTTGTACTTGCTTTATACAGTGATCACTACTGTTTTTGAACATTTCTAAAACATTTATTTATATTTTTGGCAAAAATAGTCATTTCTGTGTTGGCTTTTCTAGTTCTGTTTGTCTCCATATCTCCTTGGTAAAGGGTGAATTAGCCAGGGACTTGTTATTAGTTATTTGTTGTTTAATCTATACTTGAGAGCTGCTTTTGCTGTGCTTTTACATTACAGCAAAATTGTCATTGTGAACTCCATTGTCTGACACACAGATGCCCCACTCACCAGATTAGACAATGAAAAGGTAACTGTTAGTTACAAATCTGGAGCCAGGAGTTGTAATATGACACACACACACTCAAGTCACTGCATCACAGGTACCAATATGATTCTATCATAGTTTATGTGGGTGTAAATTACATGAGATGTACCTCACTGAACTATATGAAAAGAGACATAATGGATTTCTCAGAATATGTGTCACAGAAAGGTATAAGCCTTGCATTGAACAACATTCTATCTTTACCAAAGATAATACCACAATATGGACATACAATTATTTATTTTAATAATTGGCTTCGTTTTTAGTGTCACTCCAGGGGGATCCAATATCTGTCAGCATGGAATGACATGGTCAACAGACCACATTGCTTTGCCAAGGATGGGCTGCACCTGTCTCCACTAAGCTTTCAGATATTGGCTAAAACTTTATTCATCCCCTTACAGCCTTTTTAAGCAATGCCAAAAAAGACAAAATTACCAACATAGTGAAAAAGTCTTCAAGCAACCTTAAAGTAATACTGTTCAATGCTAGGAGCCTAAATAAAAAAATCCACACCATTCAAGCCCTCCTCACTCTGCAGAATGTAGACATCTGTGCCATGACCAAGACTTGGTTTAAAGCCATAGAAAGTACTTCAGCAGTCCAAGGTTACAGTGCCTTCCATACATTTAGGCCAACAACAGCACAGACTGGGACCAAAGGTGGAGGTGTCTCAATCTACTTTAGCAACAAAAATACCTCCAAGTTGGTTTAACAGCATGATACCATGGAACTTATCAATGTGCAAGTCTTCACACCCCTTACCATATCATGGCTAACTACAGGTCACCATCTATGGCTCTAGAGTCTCACAGCTCTTAACTAAATGTACTAGAGGCACTTATCATCCAATCAAACACACTAATCATAGATGACTTTAACTACCCCTCTATAGACAGGGAAAGGTACACTGTCTCAAACTCACAGGCATGACACTTCCTGGATTTTATTAACACAAACGTGCTGGAACAGATAGTGCATGCTCCAACCAGATGATCAAACATACTAGATTTGGTACTCACCAACACAGGAGTGAGGTCAAATCACAAAGCTATCTCCTTTGAAGTAAAAATCAACCCTGAAAACCCAGCTAAACCAGCAACAGTTAGCAACTATTCTAAGGCAAACTACATCTTGTTAAGTGACAGTTTGTCAAAATTCAAGACTTCCACTAACCCTGAGACTGCAGCTACCTACGCAGAGTTACCTATGCAGAATTATTCACAGAATCCCTGTACAAACATTTGAATGGCTGCATAGAGGCTACCGTATCTACCAGAAGTAAACACAGACAAACACTAAAGACAAACCCAACTGGTGGAATCCTCACCTAAACAGGGTATATAATAAAAGAAAAAAAAAACTCATGGCCAAAATCAGGAAAAGCAACTCCCTGTAAAGCAAGAGATCTCATGTACAACTGAACAAGAAACTAAGAAGTCTAATTAAGTCCAACATGGCCAACCACAAGGTCAGGATAGCCTCACAGGCTAAGGAAATCACAAGGCCTACTTCAGCTATGTCCAGAACCTTAAAGATAACACAAGCAGTGTACTGGACTGGTGGTGAACAGCACCACCTTCACTGGCTAATTAATTCACCTCAAACTTCACCTTTCCCCGGCTGCACCAGGTGAAATCCCTCCAATGTACTAGCCTCAGCTATTAGCAGAGACCAGGTGTTGGCAGCACTCGCTAAAGCCAAGAACACTGCCTCCATGGGTCCCAAAAATATCCCCGGTTGCCTCCTGAACAGTCTAAATTATGACCTAATCAGGACCACTTTGAGGCATTCTTCAACTACAGACTTGAAACAGACTATATTCCAAATGAATGGTGAACTGCAATACTTATTCCCTCCACAAGGGTGGACCATCAACTGACCAAGGGAACTAAAGACCCATCAGTCCAGCAAGCCTAATATGCAAAGCAATAGAATGAATTATCATGGAAGTGATAAAGTCATTAGCAACCTATAGACACTGGACCCATCCTAGTTTTGTTTTGTTAAAAGAAGCTCATGCCTACTTAACCTGGTAAACTTCTTTGAGAGGGTCACCAAGGCAACAGACAAGGGTAAACAGTGCATACTGAGTATCCTGAACTAGCTGAGGCATTGTTGACAAGCTCTCTGATCTATGCATAAATCCCTACATAACCCGCTGGATTGCCAGCTGGCTCACAAACAGGACCCAAGAATTCAGGATCGGTGAGATTACTTCCACCAACAGAATGATCATCAGCAGAGTACCCGAGGGCTCAGTGCTGGACCTGCTTCTGCTTGGCATATACTTCTTGGAAGTTAAGGCTAATCTTCAAGGCCTTTGGCTCACCAGGCTCATACGTGACTGAGTTGGGAGCTATTATAGATTCCCAGATAGTTTAATACATACATGACTGGTGCCAAAGCCTTGGCCTAAAACTCAATGCCAAACAGTGCATTATAATACCCTTTGGGAAACTGTTAACTCAGGTTAATTACTCCATCAATAAAACACCCCTAAGAGTTGACCTAATAGTAAAGGATCTGGGAACATATGTAGATAGCAGTCTGGACTTCGACCAACACGTAGCTAAGACAGTAAGACAATCATTCTGTGTCACCCAACTAATAGGTAAGGGTACGGCATCCAGGACCAAGAAAGTTATAGTACTACTTAACCTTTATCAGACCTCTCATTGAATAAAATGTCCCCTTTGGCATGTATCTAACCAGACAATTGCAACAGCTGGAATGCCCACAAAAGATTTCCCACCAGGTGAATTCAGGGCATGAATACCCTGTCCTGCACTGATCACATAAAGGCTCTGTCTCTGTATTTAGTTTCCTACAGGCTGCTAAGAGGGGATCTTACTGGTTTACAGGACTTTCTCAGACCCAGCCATGATGGATCTGTTGTACATGAACAAAACAAACAGCACCAGAAACACCAGATTCAGTGATTTGAAATTTACTTGTGACATAAACAGAATGTGCTGGAGAGACAGATATGTGTCCCAAAGGATCCTTGCACTATGGAATAGGCTCCCCATCCATATAAAACAGAGTTCATCCCTGGCCCTATTCAAACAAAACCTTGACAATTGGATGGTAAATCATAAATTTGCCCCCAGTCTGGCACCCATGTCCCTTATGGATAGAGGCTATCAATAAGAAAAGTATTATCCTAACTAACACACCCCTACAAATCCTTAATTACTCACTATGAACATGCCCCCCATATAAATGCCCATGATAATTGGAAATCAAATGGTTTGGGGTGCATGTCTGGGCTTTTAAGGGCCCTAGTGGTTGTTAGCTTAATAACCTATGAAATAAATACCATAATTTCTCCTTAATACTTTTGTTATAATAACTCCAACACTGTTTTCTCCCGTGTATGAAAATCCTACCTTTTCCAGCTCCAGAAGTGGAGTGGTCCTCTTGTTGCAAGCAATTATGACCAAAACACTGCTTATATGAACATTGTTGTTTTACATGGTTTGTGGTTTTGTTTGTATAATGCTGAAAGCTGTATTAATGAAGCTATCTGCTTATTACTATGTAATCATACTGTACTTGAAAAGAGTCCTTTGCTGCCCAGCCCTACTCATGAGTAAACATTGCTAAACAGTAAATAAAACATACATTTCTGAGCCTTTTCTATTCTAAGTTGTCTTTCCGTAATTCCCTCAAACTGAACAAAGCACTAACAGCTAAAAGTAGTACTCATTCAACCTGTATGCATTGGCTATGCTAAGTGATCCGTCTCAGATAGCCAGTCCCTTCTTCACTTAAAGCCATGCTTTTCCCAACTTTCCTCTACCCCTATTTCTAATTATTCATTAGCTTCATGCTAATCTTCCATTTCTCCATAATTTTGGTGCTCATCCTCTTTTATTGTAAGACACCATAGTTCACTGATTCCCTGTAGATAGAGGCTATTGTAATTCCCAAACACTACAACCATCACCTCTTTGTTGCATAAAAGGTAACTACAGCTTCAATATATGGAGTCTCTCTCACTAAAGATCTATAGTGTATGGAATCCCTTCTTTTTCATTACTTGATGACAGATATAAAACAACAGCGTGTGTATTACATCCAAATGGAAGACAATTCATATGTCAGTATTTTTAAACTT